>NC_141877.1:36130909-36282424 GCF_056163025.1 Triticum urartu
TAGTGGCAATGTCAAGGTTTGTGGATGTTGTGTAATCGGAGAGTCTGGCGAGGGACACATGTGCAGTTGTGTGGTTTTTTTGCCATGTGAGTAGTTTGTCCGTTCTTCGTTTGTATTGGTTTTCGCCCGGTTTTCCGTTAATTAACTGGGCAATTCTCTTCTTCTTAATTAATCGATGAGGCAAAACTTTTGCCTTCGTTTCAAAAAAAAGAAGTTAGAGCTGGAAACGAGCAACTCAGCTCCTTGTCGCCATGGCCGGACGGTGAGATTGCGACCGAGTTCCTAGTACCAGCGCGTACGAGTCAGTGCAATTAAGAGCAAAAGCAGGAGCTGCATGCTTGGCCAGCCTTTCGATTTTCAGACGAGATGACACGGTCTTTATCTCCTGCCGACCGTGCGTGGCTCTTGTCCATGCAAATCCAAAGGCTCACTCAGGCGATGACACGTACTAGTATATGCATACATGCTTGCATGGACGTGTCGTTGTGGTTGTGCATGGAGTAAGTATATCGTGCTAGGAGAAAGAACAGAAGATGATATGGTTCGTGTTCTCAGGAGAATCACACACGGCACAACATTCATTTCCAATACCGCCTCGATGCTTTTTATAGGAAAACTATTAACAAATGTCATACGATAAGACAATTAACAAATATATAATACTACAATAGGAAAACTATGCCCAATTTATAGGAATACTATTATCAAATATAATACTGTATTACTCCCTCCATTTTTATTTACTCTGCATATTAGAGTTGACCGAAGTCAAACTTTCTAATGTTTGACCAAGTTTATAGAAAAGAATATAAATATTTACCGTAACAAAATCTATATGATGTGGAAGTACATTCAACAATGAATCTAGTAGTATTGATTTGTTACTATATATGCCAATATTTTTGTCTATAAATTTGGTCAAAGTTTACAAAGTTTGACTTTGATCAAAGTTAATACGCGAACTAAATAAAAACGAAGGGAGTAGTATCATTAAATATATGATAAATTATTATTTCATGTTATATCGATTTAGTATTGTAGATGTTGATAGTTTTTTTCTTGCGGGATAGATGTTGATAGTTTTAACTATAAATTTTTTCAAACATTGCAGTGCTCGAGTTCAAACAAAATATACATGTCTTGGGGTATAGTTCAGACACGTAATGTAACACCCACGATGTGGCTATATCTCCCACGTGTCGAAGCACGACTTAGAGGCATAACCGAATTGTAGGAATGTCGCAAGAGGGGTAATCTTTACACATCCCATGTACTGAATAAGAAAGAGGTACAGAGTTGGCTTACAATCGCCACTTTACACAATACATAAATATAGCATTACATCATTCAGAATACAATCAAGGTCCGACTACGAAACCAAAATAAAGACAACCCCAAATGCATAAGATCTCCGATCGCCCCAACTGGGCTCCACTACTGATCATCTGGAAAGGAAACATAATAACGTCCTAAATCCTCGTCGAGCTCCCACTTGAGTTCGGTCGCATCCCCTGGAATGACATCATCGACACCTGCATCTGGTTTTGGAAGTAATCTCTGAGTTACGGGGACTCAGCAATCTCACACCCTCGCGATCAAGACTATTTAAGCTCATGGGTAGGAAAAGGTAGTAAGGTGGAGCTGCAGCAATCACTAGCATATATGGTGGCTAACTTACACAAATGAGAGCGAGAAGAGAAGGCAAAGCACGGTCGAGAAGCTACAAAGATCAAGAAGTGATCCTAAAACTACTTACGTTCAAGCATAACATGAGACCGTGTTCTCTTCCCGGACTCCGCCGAAAAGAGACCATCACGGCTACACACGCTGTTGATCCATTTTAATTAAGTTAAGTTTCAGGTTTTCTACAACCGGATATTAACAAATTCCCATCTACCCATAACTGCGGGCACGGCTTTCGAAAGTTTAAATCCCTGCAGGGGTGTCCCAACTTAGCCCATCACAAGCTGTCACGGTCAACGAAGAATATTCCTTCTCCCAGGGCGACCCGATCAGACTCGGAATCCCGGTTACAAGACATTTCGACAATGGTGAAACAAGACCAGCAAAGCCGCCCAATGTGCCGACAAATCCCGATAGGAGTCGCACGTATCTCGTTCTCAGGGCACACCGGATGAATACTACGTACAACTAAAACCAACCCTCAAGTTTCCTCGAGGTGGCGCTGAAAGTGGCTCTGTTTTGGACCAACACTCAGAGTAGCACTGGCCCGAGGGTTTAAAATAAAGATGACCCTTGAGTCCGCGGAACCCAAGGGAAAAAGGCTTAGGTGGCAAATGGTAAAACCAAGGTTGGGCCTTGCTGGAGGATTTTTATTCAAGGCGAACTGTCAAGGGGTTCCCATTATAACCCAACCGCGTAAGGAACGCAAAATCAAGGAACATAACACCGGTATGACAGAAACTAGGGCGGCAAGAGTGGAACAAAACACCAGGCATAAGGCCGAGCCTTCCACCCTTTAACAAGTATATAGATGCATTAAAGTAAAAAAGATATAATAATGATATCCCAACAATAAACATGTTCCAACAAGGAACAAATTCCAATATTCACCTGCAACTAGCAACGCTATAAGAGGGGCTGAGCAAAGCGGTAACATAGCCAAACAACGGTTGCTAGGACAAGGTGAGTTAGAGGTTTGACATGGCAATATGGGAGGCATGATATAGCAGGCGGTAGGTATCGCGGCATAGGCATAGCAATAGAGCGAGCAACTAGCAAGCAAAGATAGAAGTGATTTCGATTATATGGTTATCTTGCCTGCAAAGTTCTCTGAGTTGACGTAAGCTTGATCCTCGTAAGCGTATTCAATGGGTTCCTCGACCACGTACTCGTCTCTCGGCTCTACCTAAGGCAAGAACACAAGCAAAGGGAACCACAATCAACCACGGTGCAATGCGCAAGCAATATGAAGTAAAACATGGCATGATATGCAGGATGTCATATGCAATGCATATGCGTGCTCCGGAAGGAAAAGATTGAACCAGGCCTCAACTTGGAAAACCAAGAGTGTCGCTGGAAAGATGAGTTGATTTCGGTCGAAATCAATATAAAGATTACCGGAATCGGATACATGGTTTGCAAAAGGCAAGAAAAACAATAATGACATAATTCTGCGATTAACAGCACGATGGCATCTAAAATGCAACAAGAAAATAAGCTACTGCACTCTAACATAGAAACAAAGCACATCGCAGTGATCCACTCAAGATGCTTGACAAAAGATGAACACTGAGATACGACTAAATCACACAATAGAAGGCTCAAAAAAGCATGGCAAAAGTGCAAAAGATATCAGGTTCACGACTTAGTGAAAATAACAACATGCCAGGAATTTACATCAAGAAGCAATGTTTAGAGTAAAATAACAACATGCTACAGGAACATATCATAGCAAAGCAAGGCATGGCATGAAACTACTCAAAGCATAAAACAAAAGTCCCTTACTGACCATAAGCCAAAAGGGATCAGAAAATATGGTGGCACCCATGTAAACATAGCAAGTTTCGTTAACAGATACAGACTTAGCAGAAAACTGGGCATGGCATAAGCAGAGCTACGTAGGCATGTTTGCGAGCTCGATGCACTCACCACAAGGCATTGCATGACAAACCAAGAATACACCCAGTAAGAAGACATGATCAAGATGCTAAACATGGCAAGAACCATCTCATAGCATGCATGGATCAACTACAACAACCTTGGCAAAATTGATTAACATGTAAATAATCTGCCATGAACATTTTATAGCAAAAGTAGAGCAAGATTAAGTCATGCTATGGTACTCCATAATTGCAAACAAAGACATGGATGGATAGAACATAACAATATCTCGAAATCATCCTTACTGAACATGCTCAAAAGATGCATGGATCACTCTGTAGCAACATGAATACATGGCATAAAAATAACATCAGAGAAATGACTTGGAAGAATTCGAAGTCCCTGAAAACAGCAACATCACGAGAGCTACTTTGCATGCTTGTGCTAGTCACCACAATGAGCACACAAATACATGGCATAAATCCCTGTAAATATGGTATGGCATAGCCCAAAACACATGTAGGGCTCAAGTTCATAGGAGGCACACAATAATCATGGCAAAAATGACAAAAGCACAAGATCTGCTAAGTACCAGGAACTAACATTATGAAGCACTCTTGCAACAACATTTTAGGCATCAAGATGGATTCAAACAAGCATGGTGCAATGGAGCAAAATGAAGAGGGCATCATGTTGAACATTTGGGTATAAGGCACGCTCAAAACGGAGCTACGGTGATGAAGTTATGATGCGATGAACAGGGGCATATATTATGAGGGAAAAAGGACTTAGAAAAAAATCAACCTCTCCGAAATCAGATCTAGGGTTTCGGTGCACGGAAGTCGAGGCAGCCGGGATCTCGCCAGAAATTCGCAGTGGCGGCCGGAGTTCGCCGGGGTTGATGCCGGAGATCTCGGAGTTGCGGGGGAAGACCGGAAGAGGACGGGAGGACGCGGATCCGGCTGGATCTGGGCGCGGCATGGCCCGATCTGGCCGGGGCGGCGGCCGGAGACGCTGCGGCACGGCGGAGCTCCCCGCGGCGGCGCGCGCCGGTGCACGAGGCGGGAGGCGCGACAGTAGTTGCGGGCGCGGCAGTGCGGGCGTCGAGGCGCGGGAGCGGCGCCGCGGTGGTGGCGGAGACGAGGTCCGGCGAGGGCGGCACTGCAGTGGTGGCGGAGATGAGGTCCGGCGAGGGCGGCACTGGCGCCCGTCGGCGGCGACGGCGAGCAGGCGGCGGGGCGAAGCGTGGTGGAGCGGGTGGCGGCGTGCGGGCCCGGCGAGGCCCGGTTCGGCCCTGGGGCGGGCCGGATCTGGGCCTCGGGCGGCGGCGGCGATGTGGGCGTGGCCCGGTGACGTGTCGGCGCGAGATTGGGCGAGGGGACGACGGCGGACGTGTCCGGCGCCGGGCGGACGTGTCCGGCGCGCAGAGGAAGGGGAGACTAGGGTTTAGACCGGAAATTTCAGAGGGAGACACAAATATATAGGTAGAGGGAGTTAGGAGAGTCCAAATGAGGTGCGGTTTTTGGCCACGTGATCATGATCGAACGACCGAAAGGATGGAGGGGGTTTGGATGGGTTTTGGGCCACTTTGGAGGGGTGTTGGGCTGCAACACACACGAGGCCTTTACGGTTCCCCGGTTAACCGCTGGAGTATCAAGCGAACTCCAAATGGTACGAAACTTGACAGGCGGTCTACCAGTGGTGCACCAAGGCCGCTTGGCAAGTCTTGGTCCAATCCGAGAACGTTTAACACTCGCACACGAAAAGAGGCAATAGGGGGTGCCGAATGACGTAGGAGTGCCGGAATGCAAAACGGACAACGGGGAAAATGCTCGGATGCATGAGACGAACACGTATGCAAATGCGATGCACATGATGACATGATATGAGATACATGACATGGACAAAAAGCAAAACGAAGACAAAACCCAACCACGAGGGAATATCATAACTTAGGGCCGAAAATGGCAAGAGTTGGAATACAAATATGGCAAGTTACATACGGGGCATTACAACACTCCACCACTACGAAAGGATCTCGTCCCGAGATCTAGGACTGGAAAAACTCCGGATATTCAGAACGGAGGTGGCCCTCGCGTTCCCAGGTGGCTTCACGGTCGGAATGATGTGGCCACTTCACTTTCAGGAATTTGATAGATTTGTTGCGAGTCTTGTGCTCAGTTTCTTCAAGAATAGCATGGGATGCTCATGATAAGGCATGTCTTCTTGGAGATCAATCTCTTCGAAATTGATGGTGCGGTCAGGAGTCTTGAAACACTTGCGAAGCTGAGACACGTGAAACACGTCGTGCACATTTGCAAAGTTGGATGGAACTCAAGTTGATAGGCGAGGTCGCCTCTTTTGCCAATGATCTTGAAAGGACCCACGTATCTAGGGGCAAGCTTCCCTTTGATACCGAAGTGACGAGTACCTTTCATTGGAGAGACGCAGAGGTGGACATGGTCTTCGATCTCGAAAGCCAAGTCACGATGCTTGCTATCATAGTAACTCTTCTGATGCGATTGCGCGGCTTTGAGATTTTCATGAATGACTTTCCACATTTCTTCAGCCTCTGTGATCAAGTTATTGCCAAAAAGTTGGCGTTCACCAGTCTCTGACCAATTAAGAGGAGTACGACACTTTCTGCCATAGAGAATCTCGAATGGGGCCTTGCCCGAACTCACTTGGAAGCTGTTGTTGTAGGAGAACTTGGCATATGGAAGACAATCTTCCCACTTCATACCGAAAGAAATGACACAAGCCCTGAGCATATGTTCAAGAATTTGATTTACTCTCTCGACTTGTCCGCTAGTTTGAGGATGAAAGGTTGTGCTGAAGCGAATGTCGGTGCCCATGGCCTTTTGAAAGGATTCCCAGAACTTAGAGGTAAACATGCTTTCACGATCTGAAGATATCAACTGTGGAATTCCATGCAGAGAGACAATCCTGGAGGTATATAGCTCTGCCAACCGAGCTGCTGCGATAGATTCTTTGATAGGAAGAAAATGAGCCACTTTAGTGAGCTTGTCGATGAAAGCAAAGATAGCATCATTGCCACGCTTGGACTTGGAAAAACCAGTTACGAAGTCCATCTCAATATGGTCAAACTTCCATTCTGGAATGGCAAGAGGTTGGAGAAGACCCGCTGGCCGTTGGTATTCTGCTTTCACTCTTCTGTAGACATCACATTCATTCACGAACTGAGCAATCTCGCGCTTCATTCGAGTCCACCAATACGACTGCTTGAGGTCATGGTACATCTTTATACTTCCAGGATGAATAGATAGGAGTGAATTGTGGGCCTCGTTCATAATGACTTTACGAAGGTCACCTTTAGGAACAACAATGCGATCCTCGAAGAATAGAGTATCTTTGTCATCAAGGCGATAGCACTTGTATTTGGATTGGCTCTTGGCAATCCCATTCTTCACCTTCTTCACCATATCATCAAGAAGTTGTGCCTCACGAATCTGATCTTCCAAAGTAGGAGAGACTTGGAGGTTGGCAAGGAATCCTTGACGAACAACTTGAAGATTAAGTTTACGAAAAGCTTCACAAAGATCCGGTTGGAAGGGCTTGAGAATCAAACTGTTGCGGTAAGCCTTCCTGCTTAAAGCGTCTGCAATGACATTGGCCTTGCCTGGAGTATATTCAATGACATTGGTCGTCGCTCTGGTGAGGCATCCTAACATAGAGTTTTGACTCTTCTCTTCTCAAATTTCACTAAAAATTTCTGTCACGATGCGGCTATATCTCCCACATGTCGGAACATGACTTAGAGGCATAACCGCATTGTAGGCATGTCGCAAGAGGGGTAATCTTTACACACCCCATGTACTGAATAAGAAAGAGGTACAGAGTTGGCTTACAATCGCCACTTCACACAATACATAAATATAGCATTACATCATCCAAAATACAATCAAGGTCCGACTACGGAACCAAAATAAAAACAACCCCAAATGCATAAGATCCCTGATCGCCCTAACTGGGCTCCACTACTGATCGTTTGGAAAGGAAACATAATAACGTCTTGAATCCTCGTCGAACTCCCACTTGAGTCCGGTCGCATCCCCTGGAATGGCATCATCAATCGCATCCCCTGGAATGGCATCATCGACACCTGCATCTGGTTTTGGAAGTAATCTGTGAGTCACGGGGACTCAGCAATCTCACACCCTCGCGATCAAGACTATTTAAGCTCATGGGGAGGAAAAGGTAGTGAGGTGGAGCTGCAGTAAGCACTAGCATATATGATGGCTAACATACGCAAATGAGAGCGAGAAGAGAAGGCAAAGCACGGTCGAGAAGCTACAAAGATCAAGAAGTGATCCTAAAACTACTTACATTCAAGCATAACACGAGACCGTGTTCTCTTCCCGGACTCCGCCGAAAAGAGACCATCACGGCTACACACGCTGTTGATCCATTTTAATTAAGTTAAGTTTAAGGTTTTCTACAACCGGATATTAACAAATTCCCATCTGCCCATAACCGCGGGCACGGCTTTCGAAAGTTCAAATACCTGCAGGGGTGTCCCAACTTAGCCCATCACAAGCTCTCACGGTCAACGAAGGATATTCCTTCTCCCAGGACGACACGATCAGACTCGGAATCCCGGTTACAAGACATTTCGACAATGGTAAAACAAGACCAGCAAAGCCGCCCGATGTGCCGACAAATCCCGACAGGAGTCGCACATATCTCATTCTCAGGGCACACCGGATGAACACTACGTACAATTAAAACCAACCCTCAAGTTTCCCCGAGGTGGCGCTGCATGTGGCTCTGTTTTGGACCAACACTCAGAGGAGCACTGGCCCGGGGGTTTAAAATAAAGATGACCCTTGAGTCCGCGGAACCCAAGGGAAAACGGCTTAGGTGGCAAATGGTAAAACCAAGGTTGGGCCTTGCTAGAGGAGTTTTATTCAAGGCGAACTGTCAAGGGGTTCCCATTATAACCCAACCGCGTAAGGAACACAAAATCAAGGAACATAACACCGGTATGACGGAAATTAGGACGAAAAGAGTGGAACAAAACACCAGGCATAAGGCCGAGCCTTGCACCCTTTACCAAGTATATAGATGCATTAAAGTAAACAAGATATAATAATGATATCCCAACAATAAACATGTTCCAACAAGGAACAAACTCCAATCTTCACCTGCAACTAGCAATGCTATAAGAGGGGCTGAGCAAAGCGGTAACATAGCCAAACAACGGTTTTCTAGGACAAGATGGGTTAGAGGTTTGACATGGCAATATGGGAGGCATGATATAGCAGGTGGTAGGTATCGCGGCATAGGCATAGCAATAGAGCGAGCAACTAGCAAGCAAAGATAGAAGTGATTTCGAGGGTATGTCATCTTGCATTAACACAACACCGAGACCTTGCAGGGAATCATCACAGAAAACCTCGAATGGTTTGGATTCATCAGGAGGAGTCAGAACTAGAGCTGTGACTAACTTCTCTTTGAGGGTGTTGAAAGCGATGTCACATTCAGGCGTCCATAAATACTTCACATGCTTCTAGAGGAGGTTGGAAAGAGGCTTCGTGATCTTAGAGAAATTGTCAACGAACCTTCGACAATAGCTTGCAAGCCCAAGGAAGCTGCGGAGTTTCTTCACATTCTGAGGCGGTTCCCAATTCACAATTGCAGATACCTTCTCAGGATTAACAGCTATGCCCTTGGCGGAGATGATATGCCCAAGGTATAGAACCTCATCGAGCCAAAACTCGCACTTTGAAAACTTCGCATAGAACTGATGTTCTCTGAGTTTGTCCAGCACCAATCTCAAGTGCTTGGCATGATCCTCCTTGTTCTTGGAAAAGACCAAAATATCATCAAGATTGACCAAGACGAAGTCATTTGTGTAAGGATTGAAGATGAAGTTCATCATGCACGAGAATGTTGGAGGAGCGTTGACAAGGCCGAAAGACATGACAGTGTATTCATAAGAACCATAGCTTGTTTTGAATGCTGTCTTGGGGATGTCTTGTTCACGAATGCGAATTTGATGATAGCCCATATGGAGGTCAAGCTTGGAGAATACTTGAGCACCTTTGAGTTGTTCGAAAAGCTCATTGATGTTGTGAAGTGGGTACTTGTTCTTTATGGTCTTCTTGTTCAATGGACGGTAGTCGACACAAAGTCGGTCCGTGCCATCTTTCTTCTTGACAAAAAGAATATAATCCGAGTATTGAATATACTCCAGGCAAGGCCAATTTCATTGCAGACGCTTTGAGTAGGAAGGCTTACTGCAACAGTTTGATTCTCAAGCTCTTCCAACCGGATCTTTGTGAAACTTTCCGCAAACTTAATCTTCAATTTGTTCCTCAAGGATTCCTTGCCAACCTCCAAGTCTCTCCTACTTTGGAAGATCAGATTCGTGAGGCACAACTTCTTGATGCTATGGTGAAGAAGGTGAAGAATGGGATTGCCAAGAGCCAACCCAAGTACAAGTGATATCACCTTGATGACGAAGATACTCTATTCTTCGAGGATCGCATTGTTGTTCCTAAAGGTGACCTTCGTAAAGTCATTATGAACGAGGCTCACAATTCACTCCTATCTATTCATCCTGGAAGTACAAAGATGTACCATGACCTCAAGCAGTCGTATTGGTGGACTCGAATGAAGCGCGAGATTGCTCAGTTCGTGAATGAATGTGATGTCTGTAGAAGAGTGAAAGCAGAACACCAACGGCCAGCGGGTCTTCTCCAACCTCTTGCCATTCCAAAATGGAAGTTTGACCATATTGAGATGGACTTCGTGACTGGTTTTCCCAAGTCCAAGCGTGGCAATGATGCTATCTTTCCTGTCATCGACAAGCTCACTAAAGTGGCTCATTTTCTTCCTATCAAAGAATCTATCATAGCAGCTCAGTTGGCAGAGCTATATACCTCCAGGATTGTCTCTCTGCACGGCATTCCGCAGTTGATATCTTCAGATCGTGGAAGCATCTTTACCCCTAAGTTCTGGGACTCCTTTCAGAAGGCCATGGGCATCAACATTCGCTTCAGCACAGCCTTTCATCCTCAAACTAGCGGACAAGTCGAGCGAGTAAATCAAATTCTTGAAGATATGCTCAGGGCTTGTATCGTTTCTTTTGGTATGAAGTGGGAAGATTGTCTTCGATATGCCGAGTTCTCCTAAAACAACAGCTTCCAAGCGAGTTCGGGCAAGGCCCCACTCGAGATTCTCTATGGCAGAAAGTGTCGTACTCCTCTTAATTGGTCAGAGACTGGTGAACGCCAACTTCTTGGCAATGACTTGATCACAGAGGCTGAAGAAATGTGCAAAGTCATTCGTGAAAATCTCAAAGCCACGCAATCGCGTCAGAAGAGTTACTATGGTAGCAAGCATCGTGACTTGGCTTTCGAGATTGGAGACCATGTCTACCTCCGCGTCTCTCCAATGAAAGGTACTCGTCGCTTCGGTGTCAAAGGGAAGCTTGCCCCTAGATACGTGGGTCCTTTCAAGATCATTGGCAAAAGAGGCGACCTCGCCTATCAACTTGAGCTTCCATCCAACTTTGCAAATGTGCACGACGTGTTTCACGTGTCTCAGCTTCGCACGTGTTTCAAGACTCCTGACCGCACCATCAACTTCGAAGAGATTGATCTCCAAGAAGACCTGTCTTATCATGAGAATCCCGTTGCTATTCTTGAAGAAACTGAGAGCAAGACTCGTAACAAATCTATCAAATTCCTGAAAGTGAAGTGGTAACATCATTCCGACCGTGAAGACACCTGGGAACGCGAGGACCACCTCCGTTCCGAATATCCGGAGTTTTTCCAATTCTAGATCTCGGGACGAGATCCTTTCGTAGTGGTGGAGTGTTGTAACGCCCCGTATGTAACTTGCTATATTTGTATTCCAACTCTTGCCATTTTCAGCTCTAAGCTATGATATTCCCTCGTGGTTGTGTTTTGTCTTCGTTTTGCTTTTTTCCATGTCATGCATCTCATGCATTTTCCCCGTTGTCCGTTTTGCATTCCGGCACTCCTACGTCATTCGGCGCCCCCTTTTGCCTCTTTTCATGTGCGGGTGTTAAACGTTCTCGGATTGGACCGAGACTTGCCAAGCGGCCTTGGTACACCACCGGTAGACCGCCTGTCAAGTTTCGTACCATTTGGAATTCGTTTGATACTCCGACGGTTAACCGGCGAACCGTAAAGGCCTCGTGTGTGTTGCAGCCCAACACCCCTCCAAAGTGGCCCAAAATCCATCCAAACCCCCTCCATCCTCTCGGTCGTTCGATCACGATCGCGTGCCCGAAAACCGCACCTCATTTGGACTCTCCTAGCTCCATCTACCTATATATTTGTGCCTCTCTCCGAAATTTCCGGTCTAAACCCTAGTCTCCCCTTCCTCTGCGCGCCGGACACGTCCGCCGCCGTCACGTCGCCCAATCCCGCGCCGACACGTCACCGGGCCGCGCCCACATCGCCGCCGCCGCTCGGGGCCCAGATCCGGCCCGCCCCGGGGCCTCACCGGGCCCGCACGCCGCCACCCGCTCCACCGCGCTTCGCCCCGCCGCCTGCTCGCTGTCGCCGCCGACGGGCGCCAGCGCCGCCCTCGCCGGACCTCATCTCCGCCACCACTGGAGCGCCGCCCTCGCCGGACCTCGTCTCCGCCACTACCGCGACGGCGCTCCCGCGCCTCGACGCCCGTGCTGCCACGCCCACAACTGCTGCCGCGCCTCCCGCCTCGCTCACCGGCGCGCGCCGCCGTGGGAAGCTCCGCCGGGCCACAGCGTCTCCGGCCGCCGCCCCAGCCAGATTGGGCCGCGCCGCGCCCAGATCCAGCCGGATCCGCCTCCTCCCATCCTCCTCCGGTCTTCCCCCGCAACTCCGACGATCTCCGGCATCAACCCCGGCGAACTCCGGCCGCCGCTGCGAATTTCCGGCGGGATCCCGGCTGCCTCGACTTTCGTGCACCGAAACCCTAGATCTGATTCCAGAGAGGTTGATTTTTTTCTCTAAGTCCTTTTTCCCTCATAATATATGCCCCTGTTCATCGCATCATAACTTCATCACCGTAGCTCCGTTTTGAGCGTGCCTTATACCCAAATGTTCAACATGATGCCCTCTTCATTTTGCTCCATTGCACCATGCTTGTTTGAATCCATCTTGATGCCTAAAATGTTGTTGCAAGAGTGCTTCATAATGTTAGTTCCTAGTACTTAGCAGATCTTGAGCCTTTGTCATTTTGCCATGATTATTGTGTGCCTCCTATGAACTTGAGCCCTACATGTGTTTTGGGATATGCCATGTCATCTTTACAAGGGTGTATGCCATGTATTTTTGTGATCATTGTAGTGACTAGCACAAGCATGCAGAGTAGCTCTCGTGATGTTACTGTTTTCAGGGACTTCGAATTCTTCTAAGTCATTTCCCTGATGTTATTTTTATGACATGTATTCATGTTGCTACAGAGTGATCCACGCCTTTTTTGAGCATGTTCAGTAAGGATGATTTTGAGATATTGTTATGTTCTATCCATCCATGTATTTGTTTGCAATTATGGAGTACCATAGCATGACTCAATCCTGCTCTACTTTTGCTATAAAATGTTCCTGGCAGATTGTTTACGTGTTAATCAATTTTACCAAGGTTGTTGTAGTTGATCCATGCATGCTATGAGATGGTTCTTGCCATGTTTAGCGTCTTGATCATGTCTTCTTACTGGGTGTATTCTTAGTTTGTCATGCAATGCCTTGTGATGAGTGCATCGAGCTCGCAAACATGCCTACGTAACTCTGTTTATGCCATGCCCAGTTTTTTGCTAAGTCTGTATCTGTTAACGAAACTTGCTATGTTTACATGGGTGCCACCATATTTTCTGATCCCTTTTGGCTTATGGTCAGTAAGGGAATTTTGTTTTATGCTTTGAGTAGTTTCATTCTATGCCTTGCTTTGCTATGATATGTTCCTGTAGCATGTTGTTATCTTGCTCTAAACATTGCTTCCTGATGTAAATTCCTGGCATGTTGTTATTTTCACTAAGTCTGTGAACCTGATATATTTTGCACTTTTGCCATGCTTGTTTGAGCCTGCTATTATGTGATTTAGTCGTAGCTCCGTGTTCATCTTTTGTCAAGAATCTTGATTAGATCACTGCCATGTGCTTTGTTGCTATGTTAGAGTATAGTAGCTTATTTTCTTGTTGCATTTTAGATGGCATCGTGCTGTTAATCACAGAATTGTGTCATTATTGTTTTGCTTGCCATTTGCAAACCGTGCATCCGATTCCGGTGATCTTTATATCGATTTTGACCGAAATCAACTCATCTTTCCAGCGGCACTCTTGTTTTGCCAAGTTGAGGCCTGGTTCAATCTTTTCCTTCTGGAGCACGCATATGCATTGCATATGACATCCTGCATATCATGCCATGTTTTGCATCATGTTGCTTGCGCATTGCACCATGGTTGATTGTGGTTCCCTTTGCTTGTGTTCTTGCCTTGGGTAGAGCCGGGAGACGAGTATGTGATCGAGGAACCCGTTGAGTACGCTTACGAGGATCAAGCTTATGTCAACTCGGAGAACTTTGCAGGCAAGATGACCATATCCTTGAAATCACTTCTATCTTTGCTTGCTAGTTGCTCGCTCTATTGTTATGCATATGCCGCGATACCTACCACCTGCTATATCATGCCTCCCATATTGCCATGTCAAACCTCTAACCCACCTTGTCCTAGCAAACCGTTGTTTGGCTATGTTACCGCTTTGCTCAGCCCCTCTTATAGCGTTGCTAGTTGCAGGTGAAGATTGGAGTTTGTTCCTTGTTGGAACATGTTTATTGTTGGGATATCATTATTATTTCTTATTTACTTTAATGCATATATATACTTGGTAAAGGGTGGAAGGCTCGGCCTTATGCCTGGTGTTTTGTTCCACTCTTGCCGCCCTAGTTTCCGTCATACCGGTGTTATGTTCCTTGATTTTGTGTTCCTTACGCGGTTGGGTTATAATGGAAACCCTTTGATAGTTCGCCTTGAATAAAACTCCTCCAGCAAGGCCCAACCTTGGTTTTACCATTTGCCACCTAAGCCGTTTTCCCTTGGGTTCCGCGGACTCAAGGGTCATCCTTATTTTAAACCCCAGGGCCAGTGCTCCTCTAGGTGTTGGTCCAAAACAGAGCCACTTGCAGCGCCACCTCGGGGAAACTTGAGGGTTAGTTTTAGTTGTACGTAGTGTTCATCTGGTGTGCCCTGAGAACGAGATACGTGCGACTCCTATCGGGATTTGTCGGCACATCGGGCGGCTTTGCTGGTCTTGTTTTACCATTGTCGAAATGTCTTGTAACCGGGATTCCAAGTCTGATCGGGTCGTCCTGGGAAAAGGAATATCCTTCGTTGACCGTGAGAGCTTGTGATGGGCTAAGTTGGGACACCCCTGTAGGGATTTGAACTTTCGAAAGCCGTGCCTGCGGTTATGGGCAGATGGGAATTTGTTAATATCCGGTTGTAGAAAACCTGAAACTTAACTTAATTAAAATGGATCAACAGCGTGTGTAGCCGTGATGGTCTCTTTTCGGTGGAGTCCGGGAAGAGAACACGGTCTCGTGTTATGCTTGAACGTAAGTAGTTTTAGGATCACTTCTTGATCTTTGTAGCTTCTCGACTATGCTTTGCCTTCTCTTCTCGCTCTCATTTGTGTATGTTAGCCACCATATATGCTAGTGCTTGCTGCAGCTCCACCTCACTACCTTTTCCTACCCATGAGCTCAAATAGTCTTGATCGTGAGGGTGTGAGATTACTGAGTCCCCGTGACTCACAGATTACTTCCAAAACCAGATGCAGGTGTCGATGATGCCATTCCAGGGGATGCGACCGAACTCAAGTGGGAGTTCGACGAGGATTCAGGACATTATTATGTTTCCTTTCCAGACGATCAGTAGTGGAGCCCAGTTGGGGCGATCAGGGATCTTATGCATTTGGGGTTGTCTTTATTTTGGTTCCGTAGTCGGACCTTGATTGTATTCTGGATGATTTAATGCTATATGTACGTATTGTGTGAAGTGGCGATTGTAAGCCAACTCTGTACGTCTTTCTTATTTAGTACATGGGATGTGTAAAGATTACCCCTCTTGCGACATGCCTACAATGCGGTTATGCCTCTAAGTCGTGCTCCGACACGTGGGAGATATAGACACATCGTGGGTGTTACACGTAAACATAGAACAACTTGGACGGCTGCATGTGTACCCTGCGCAATTTTTTTTGAAACAAGGCAAAAGACTTGCCGATTTCATTATATAAGAAGAAGGTTTAGACAAACGCCGCAGAGCGGCAAAGAAACAAAAATCTACTCTCGCGACATCAGACTACTCAGATGTTTCGCTCCCGCCAACGCCCAAAGCTAGGCCTCCTCTTTGATCCTTGCAACGACAATGGTGGTCGGGGCGGCAGTGTTGCTGAAGATTCTGGCGTTTCGCTCCTTTCATATTTCCCAAGAAACAAGCATCATCACCGAGGTGGTGGCCTTTTTGATGTGGCCTCCAGCCTGCACCGAATGGAGCCACCAATCACTAACAGAGTTTTCATGGTGCCAAGCCATCGTCGAATGGCCATGCATGCCGAGCCAGCTGACAACTTCGTTCCAAACTTGAGTGGTGAATCTACATTGAAAGAGGAGATGTGCGGCGGTCTCCGAGGCTTGCTTGCAATGGGGGCATAGGCCGCAATTTGGCCACCCTCTCCGATGCAACCGATCCACAGTCCACACACGATTTTGCAGGATTAACCATGCAAAGAATTTGCACTTAGGCGGCGCCCAAGTCTTCCATGTTATAGAAGCGGTGTTACTGAGAACAAGCCCCGCAAATTGAGCCATGTATGCCGTGGAGGCAGTGTATTGGCCACTAGATGTGAACTTCCACGAAATTGTGTCCTTTCTATCCAGGTGGAGTGTAACACCATCAATCATCTCCCAAAGAGTAGAAAATTCCTGGATATGGGTCAAAGTGAGTCCTTGTGAAGTGTTAATTTAGCTGATCCAGAAGTTGTTGTCAATGGCCCTGCTAACCACACACGCCTTCTTTCTGGAGATTTCAAAAAAATTAGGCGCAATGTCTTTGGGCCGAAGGCCATTCAGCCATGAAGATTCCCAGAATTTTGCCTTTATTACCATCACCCAGTGTCACCGTTGTGGCCGCCACAAAATGATCTAAGTCGCTGTCAGAGCATGCCATTTTCATTCCCACCCAAGTCTTGGGAGGGTCAGCCCAGTTGAACCAGAGCCAACGTAGACGAAGGGCGGCCGCGAACTTCTCCAGGTTGAGCACACCCAAACCCCCAAAAATCTTGGGTTTGCAGACAAGGTCCCAATTCACCTTACACTTGTCTCCAGAGACCTTGTCACAACCTGCCCAAAGGTATGTCTGCCCGAGGCTGTCAATTTTCTTCCTTACTTCTACAGGGAGCTCAAGGGGCGTCAGGTGATAAATCGCAATGGCCGTGAGGACAGCCTTGGCCAACACAATGCGTCCAGGGGTAGCCACGTGCAAAGCCGACCAGGGAGGAAGCTTGCCTGCAATCTTGTCCTCAAGGTACTAGAAGTGAAAGCGCTTTACTCTCGCAACCGACAGAGGTAGTCCAACACGTGAATGAAAAACTGCGAAGAATATGACGAAGGGTGGCAGGGTTGGGATGACCAAGACGAGCACGCCAAAGGTCCACTCCAGTGGAAAGCGCCATGGTTGCAGTGATGGAGGATGTGGAGGAGTGGACCGGGTAGAGATCGTCGGGGCTGTCACATCGGTGGAGCACCATCCGGGTACGGGTATCCTTAACAGAAAAGCCAAACATGTCAAATTCAACGGTGACAGGATTTTCACGTGTAAGAGAATGAACAGAAACAAGATTTTTAATGATGTCAGGTGAAACGAGTACGTTAGAAAGATGTAATGGAACGGAGTTAGAAGGAAAAGAAGCATGGCCGACATGAGTGATGGGCATGGAAGAACCGTCGCCCACGGTAATGCGAGCAGCAGTGTGAACAGGGTGAGCGATAAGAAGGTTACCGGGGTTGGCGGCTATGTGAGCCATGGCTCCGGTGTCCATGTACCAGTCGCCACCGCCGGTGTATTGCTATGGCGTGGGGGAGGTGTGGAGGGCCGCTAGCAGCGCAGGGTCCCATGGTGCCGGCGGGAGGGCCGGGGCCGACGGTAGAGGCTGTGGCGGCGGCGCCACGAGCCCACCGGCCGGAGGCAGCCCATAGGCCGCCGAGGGGCCGTAGAGCGACGCCGGCGGATACGCCTGAGGGGCCGCGTACAGAGCCTGATGAGGGGCCGAGCAGGCGCCAAAAACACCGGGGATAGGGGCGCGCGGTATGGGCATGGAGTATGCGTGAACAACCCCCGTCCAGGGGTTCTGGCCGGCCTGCCAGGGCGCCGGCGGGAGCGGGTGCTGCGGCTGGCGCGGCGCCCCGCCATGGGCAGCTGGCGGCTGCTGCTGCTGCTTGCGGCCACCTCGGCCGCGACGCCCGCCCCAGCGCTGCTGCTGCTCGGCGGGGGGTGGTGGTGGCGGCGGCGGCGCGGGATATGCGAACCCGGGCGGCGGCTGCACGTGGAGGGGCCCCTGGGCGGGCCGCGATGGGGGAGCCGGAGCGGTGGGCGGTGCACCGCCGCGGGTTCCGGCGGTGAGAGCCGTATGGGTGGCCCGGGTGCGCGACATCCGCATCCTCTTCTCCTCCAGCTTCAGGGAAGCGACGACCTTGGGGAAGGTCGGGTTGGTGATGAGAGGGATGTCGGAGGCGGCGTTCCCGAAGTCTTCGTTCAGGCCGGCGATGAGAGTGCTGAGGAGGAGCTTGTCGGAGACCTTCTCGCCGAGGTCATGGAGCTCGTCGACAAGCTTCTTGAGGCGCATGCAATAATCGTTGACCGACGAGTCAAGCTGCTGGCACCCAAAAAACTCGCCGTGCAAGAAAACCTTGCGTTGGAGCGCGTTGTCGGTGAAGAAGACTTTGAGCTTAGTCCAAACGGCGTGAGCGTCATCATCGGCGGAGACCACCGTGTGGAAGAGGTCCTTCGAGATGGTGGTGTAGAACCAGCGGATAAGAGTGGCGTCGATGGAAGTCCACTCCTCATCGTCCTCCATGAAGCGGGAGTCCACAGAGCCATCGATGTGATCTCGGAGATTGTACTCACGGAACACAAGGGAGAAGTACGTCTTCCAGGCATAGTAGGTGGAGGTGAGTTGATCGAGGACGACGGGAACCCGAGCGAGGATATTGAGATCACGGATGACGACGGGATCGGGGCCGTCGAAGGGGTTGGTGCGGCGGCTGCGGGTGGTACCGGTGGAACCGGGGGAGGCCATGGCCGCGCGGGGAGGGCGGCGGCGCGTGGTGAAGCGGCGCGGCGCGGGTGGCGGTGCTGCGGGTTGCGCGCGGAAGCACGAGGCGGCGGCGGCACACAAGGGCCCAGCGGCACGGCGGCGAGGAGACGCGGCGGCGGCAGGAGTTAGGGTTAGAATCGTAGGTATGATACCATGTTGGAAACGAATATTTTAGCAATGCAACTCGATGTATTGATCGATGCATAGCACACGTATATATGAAGTATAAGATAGACTACAATCTCAACTATACAATGACTAAGAGATGGACCGGACTATACAATATACATGCACAAATCATATATTCAACACAAGGTACCGCATAGGGAAGGCCCTGCGCAAAATTTCAACCTGGAACTTTTCTAGGAACGCGACACAAGCGGTCTCTGCGAGTCCTGACCACACTCCGGTGTACGTGGGAGCTAGGCAGTTACGTACGTGATCCACCGACGACACCGGCGCGCTTTTGCGTTGGAGTTTGGGAAAAGGGGGGCTGAAAACGAGTAACCATGCTCCTTGTCGTGATAGTATGGACAGTGTGACCGAGTTAGTCTAAAAGCAGATGCATGCACGTATGTATGCGCACTGCTGCTTTTGTCTTTGTCAGTGTGTGGCCGTGTGCGGCTCTTGTCCAAGCAAATGTTCACTACTAGTATATGCATGATTCCATTGCATGGATGAGGAGTTCTGCTATACATGCGTGGTTCTAGAAGTTGCTTACGAAGCTTGCAGGAGGATGCATGCTAGCTCGCCAGGACTAGGAGACGCATGCATCCTGACACTTTATCCAGATGCCACACTTGCTATTGCTGTCGGCAGTCATGGACTCATGGTCGCCGTGGTCGGTCTTCTCTGGTGTCCACCTCCGCCCATCTAGTGTGTACTCCTAGTACCTACAGTAGCTAGCTAGAACATGCATGTTCACTTTCTCAGGAAAAAAAAAGAACATACATGTTCACTTCACCTGGCCGACCTCGACAACAGATAGTACTTCCTTCGTAAACTAATATAAGAGTGTTAGGCGGCCGCTCATCGGCTCCCGCATCGGATGAGCATCCCCGGCGCCGCCGCCCGATCTCCTTCCTCCGGCGTTTCCTGCTGTCGCCGGGACCAGATCCGGAACCACCGTGACGCCCTTTCTCTTCTGCCCCTCGAAGGTCCGCCCCCGCGACGGCTGCGTCGCTATCTGCTCCGGCGCCCGTGATGGCCCAATGCTCACGGCGGCCGCGCCGTCTTCGGCGGCCCCTCCGACTACGGCCATCACGCTCGTTGCAGCCTCCCTCGCCGCCCGCAAGGCCCATCCGGTCGTTCAGGGATGCTTCGCCGCCTCGCGCAAGCTCCCGTGCACGTCATCGGTGCCGGCCAGTCTGCCTCCTCTGCCAACCGTCCCCGTCCTCCTTGTCGGCGCCTCTTCGGGCCGGTCGATGGCGCCCTCCGGGCTCCTCTGCTCGTCGCCAAGCTCCCAACCGCCCCGGCCTGATATGGATCGGGGGCCTGTGTCCCCGCCGCCGGAGCCACGTTTGTGTTCTAAGGACATCGTCGTGGAGGTGCCGGAGACCATTGACAGGTCACCGGCAGCGCTGCCCCTGCCTGGACGGCGGCCGGCCGCCTGCTGCCCTGTTGAGCTCCAGCCCCCTGGTCTCTGGTGCAGACACAGACACAGACTCCCTCGTCGGGCCGGATGCGGCATGCATGGGGCTCGTGGAGGACGCTGTCGGCTGGAAGCTTGTCCAGTCCCGCCGTGCACGGTTGGCACCTCGGCCACCTTCGGCTTTCATGCCTCATCAGCGCCCCCGGCCGCCCACGTGGCTCTGGAATAGATGTTTTCGTTGCTTCGAAAAAGGTATTCGAGCGGCCGAGTGCAGGGATCCAATCCGGTGCAACCGATGCTTTCGCTTGGGACACTGTGCACGGGATGGCTGCAAGCCGGTGCAGCCACAGCCTTCTTCAAGTTTTGTTCGGCTGCTGGCTCATTCTTGGGCTTCGATTGTTGTGCCTTCATCAACATCCGAGAAACATGAGGCCCCGTCCAACATGAATAATCCTCGTCGTGATTCCTCGCCTTACTCGTCGGTTACTTCGGCTTCTATCCCGATAGATGTGACGCTCTAATCTGCTCTAGGGGTGCACACGAAGTTGCTAGGATCTGATCTTCATTGCATGACTTCCTCACAGATGGATGAGGCAATTAAGCCGCTTCGTGAGGTCGCTGACTCCTTGCAAGGCTGGATGGTGCGTATTGGGAGCTTTCTGGAGCGCGCAGAGGCTACTCTGCAAAGGCTCCCTCTTGCACAGGCTCCCGTGGTTGAGTTTTCTGTTGGCTTCATGGATGAGGCGGGTACGGATCTCTTTGGTAGCTTCTCGCCCCGTGTTGGGTCTAGTTTGACGACCCTTGTGTTGCCGGACTCCGTGGGTGAGGCATCCGCCGAGGTTGTGTCTCCGGTGCTGCAGATCATGCCCGAGTTGCAGGTGTTGTGTGGGAAACATGTTTCGCCTGTGTCGATGGAGCAGCTCAAGTTGGGCTCTCTCCAGGCTTCGAAGGTGGGCCATGTGTGCTCACCACCCCCCGTGGAGCCTTGTCAGGCTTCGGAGGTGGACTTGGTGCCCTCACCACCACCCGTGGAGCCTTGTCAGGGGTCAGACAACCTACCTCTCAACATCGTGGAGCATGGAGTTTTAGATGTTGCTGTCCTTCCCTCGTCTGCGACCGTCGGGCAGGTGATGCCTGTGAGTGGCATGACCATTGAGCCACTTGTGTTGGCACCTACTCCAAATCCAAATGCTCTTTTCGCAAAGGAACTCTGTGATTTGCTAGCAGCGTGGAGGTTGCTAGACCTGGTTTGGGCAGGTCAATTGCTTGCCTTCTGACGGGGACACCAATAAGGGGCAAACAAAAAAAGACGGGCAAAGGGAAAAATGATGCCAAAAGCAAGGTGTCTATGGCTGCTTGATGGATGATCTTTGGTCTCTCGGCTTGTCCTCTTTGTTTGGGTTCTCGTTGTGGGTTGGAAGGTGCTTGATGTCTTGTGTCGAGGTGTTCTCGTGGGGAGTCACTTGGCGAAGTAGCAGTGAAGGGGTTTGTGGATGTTATGTTTTTGGAGAGTTTGGCGGGCCGCCTGTGCGGTTGTGGGGTTTCATGTCCTGGGAGTTGTTTGTTCGTGTTTCGTTTGTATTGGTTTTCGCCCGGTTTTTCATAAATTAACTGGGCAATTCTCTTTTTCTTAATTAATCGATGTGGCAAAACTTTTACCTCCGTTTTGAAAAAATATAAGAGTGTTTAGATTATTAAAATAGTGATCTAAATATTCTTATATTAGTTTAGAGAGGGAGTACCACCCATCGATTGATCTCCACTTCCTTTTTCCTTTTCTTTTGAGGGACTGATCTCCACTTCTACAGGGCTTAATTAGGTGGTCTGTTTAGTTTTGTTTGGGACTCCGGGGCGTCCGCGAGCGAGCAAGTGCCACACGCACGCATAATACTTTATTTTCCCCTGGCCTGACATGTATTGCCGCCGTATCTAAGTATCAAAATGTAAGCCGTTTTGTTAGCCTAACAAAACAAACGACTTATATTTTGATACAGAGATATATAGTACGTACAAACAAATCATCATACACAACCATCTAAAAGGAAGGGAGTATAGAAAAACATCTTATATTTTGATACAGAGGGAGTATATGGGTTGAGCTAGGAAGAAGTTTTGAATTCATGCACGTCTATGCTTCTTTGCAGTTTATGACATGGGCAACGAAAGCGGGGGCAGGTTGCAAGTGACTGCACCTCTTGGTCGCAAGCCTGAACTGATGAAGAAAGACGGACAATATATTTCAACACTCTCCTTCATGTTTAGATTTTTTTTAGTCATTAGAAGTGGGACCAATGTAGGTTAGATTCTTTGTTTAATCCTGCGTAAGGCCTCTTGACTCAGATACTACATTGAATTCATACTCCAATCAGTTACAGTTACAAGAGCTGGGCAGCTCGAAGATGGTTCGTTGATCTAGAGGAAGAGCTGGAAGAAATCAGAAAATCATAGGAGCAGCTGTCAGAACAGCAGGGCGATTGTGCCGCGGGTTCCACGGACGAGGTGATAGACCGACTAAAGATTTTGCGACGGACTAGCAATCAAAGACGGTGAAAGCATCGGTGGCAGCGTGAGACGTACGGCGAGCGTACATAATTCCCGGCGAGGTCGGATCGAGCAGGCGACATGTCGAGGTATTCCGGATCGACTCGGTCTCAATGAGATTGTTTTTTTTTCTGAGGGGAGGTCTCAATGAGATAGACGCGGTGAAGGAACGTGGACAAGTCGGCCCAGTCCTAGGCGCGTAAGGGTGGCAGGCTGGCAGCGGCTACGGCCCAAGCGCTCTGAGCGAAGGGCTTGTGCGGGCAGCGGCCCACAGGTGGACGCTTGCTGGCTCTTCCTCCAGATCAACGATTCAAGGCCAGCTGATGCGGGAGGCATCCCTCAAAAAAAAAAAAAAAACTGATGCGGGAGGCTTGCTAGCGTACATCGGTACATGCTGATGCAAACACGTGAGTTTTGTTTGAGACAAAAAAAAGAACAATCTGTAGTATTGTTATTGACGTGGCATGGACAACAATACAATAAAGAAAAGGGAGCTTTGGAGGTTATGTGGGGCAAAGGTTGGCGCAACCCATGGAGACTACCAGGAAAGTTAAATTTTCTTTTGGAGGTGTTGAATTGCACATGAGGTTTTACCATGACCACGGCAGATTGGTGATGTGCGTGCAAGGCTTGTGGAGTCTGGAGCATATCATGCAGTCGGATTAGTTCGGTTGGGTTGGACCGGACAGTCTGACGGATCGACGCGAGCCGATTGAAATTGAAGATGGTGGTGGGATCAGCGACAACGATGTAAGAGCGTGATGCTGATGATGACCGACTTTTTGGCGTGGAAATACGTGACGCGGGCCCAAAGGCTTGCCTGGCTTCGACAAGACAGGCGTGGGGTTGATTCAAGATGGTGCGCAGATGAGAGCTTGAAGTCGACGGGGCACGAGGGTGGACTGATCATTTACCATGCATGGAGTCATGCTGAAGGTGGAGCAGGATTGAGGGGCTACGGTGTAAGGATACAGATAATCGAAGCCTTTTTCAGTAGAAAAAGCGAGTGACACGTGGTTCGGACTGGAGTCCAGTGGTCTGATGAAAGCATGTAACTCGTCATCGGTCGGTGATGATCGGTGGTACTCTGCAGTAAGAGTTGAGTGGTGCGGGTTTGCGACCCTTGAGACTCGACCGGGATAGCAGAGGCTTGAAGCAGTAATAGCGGCGAGGCGTGCGGTATGCACGGGACATGGAGACGGACCAGGGCTCTGGTGGTCATACATGTGGTGAGACAACTGTGCATTTGACTCGGGATGACTACAAGCAACGGTGAAATTCCTTAAAGTTTCAGATAGGCGGTCAAGGAGGAGGGTGATGTTGAGTTCAGGTAACTCTTATGTGTGACACCCAATATGCGAGTTGTTCACTTTCACGCAGATCAATGATCAATGTGTGATTGCGTTGGATGAATACTCTTCAAGTTGGGAGCACAGACTAGAGTAAAGAGGAACTTCATTTTGCTCGAGTGTTGACTGTGATCAAGAAAAGAAGGGACTACAAGTTGCAGGTGGAGTCATATGGAGTCTTTGGAGTAGCAGCGGTACTCATGGGATAAGCTCAAGTCCAATGTACATGGAAGTTCGACACATAGACAAATTCAAGGCGGTGGAGAATATTCGCCAAGGTGGAGTTTGTTAGAGTTGTGTCAAATATTGTGTACAAGGTAGGTTACAGTTGGACTCTGAGTAGTATTGTGTTCACATGGTATGGAGTTGTGTCCTAGTAGGACACTTGTATCCTAGGCTTCTCATATATAGTGGGGGTAGACACACGATGTAACCTATGCCAACATAATAGCACAGGCGCGCAAGGGGGGCCGGCGGCGTGTGCCGGTGCCCAGGTGGCCGATGTGCTGTATTGTGACGGTGTTGAAGGAAATATGCCCTAGAGGCAATAATAATGTTATTATTTTATTTCCTTATATCATGATAAATGTTTATTATTCATGCTAGAATTGTATTATCCGGAAACATAATACTTGTGTGAATACATAGACAAATTAAACGTCACTAGTATGCCTCTACTTGACTAGCTTGTTAATCAAAGATGGTTATGTTTCCTAACCATAGACATGTGTTGTCATTTGATTAATGGGATCACATTATTAGAAGAATGATGTGATTGACATGACCCATTCCATTAGCTTAGCACCCGATCGTTTAGTATGTTCCTATTGCTTTCTTCATGACTTATACATGTTCCTATGACTATGAGATTATGCAACTCCCGTTTGCCGGAGGAACACTTTGTGTGCTACCAAACGTCATAACGTAACTGGGTGATTATAAAGGAGCTCTACAGGTGTCTCCAAAGGTAAATGTTGGGTTGGCATATTTCGAGATTAGGATTTGTCACTCCGATTGTCGGAGAGGTATCTTTGGGCCCTCTCGGTAATGCACATCACATAAGCCTTGCAAGCATTGCAACTAATGAGTTAGTTGCGAGATGATGTATTACGAAACGAGTAAAGAGACTTGCCGGTAACGAGATTGAACTAGGTATTGAGATACCGACGATCGAATCTCAGGCAAGTAACATACCGATGACAAAGGGAACAACGTATGTTGTTATGCGGTCTGACCGATAAAGATCTTCGTAGAATATGTGGGAGCCAATATGAGCATCCAGGTTCCGCTATTGGTTATTGACCGGGGACATGTCTCGGTCATGTCTACATTGTTCTCGAACCCGTAGGGTCCGCACGCTTAAGGTTTCGATGACAGTTATATTATGAGTTTTGATGTACCGAAGTTAGTTCGGAGTCCCGAATGTGATCACGGACATGACGAGGAGTCTCGAAATGGTCGAGACATAAAGATTGATATATTGGACGGCTATATTCGAACACCAGAAGTGTTCCGGGTGATTTCGGAGAAAACCGAAGTGCCGGAGGGTTACCGGAAGCCCCCCCGGGAGAAGTAATGGGCCGTATGGGCCTTAGTGGAGAGAGAGAGGAGCAGCCAGGATGGGCCGCGCGCCTCTCCCCTCTGGTCCGAATTGGACTAGGAGAGGGGGGGGGCGGCGCCCCCCTTTCCTTCTCCCTTCCCCCTTCCTTTCCCCCTCCTAGTAGGAGTAGGAAAGAGGGGAGTCCTACTCCTACTAGGAGGAGGACTCCTCCTCCTTGGCGCGCCATAGGGCCGGCCGGCCTCCTCCCCTTGCTCCTTTATATATGGGGGCAGGGGGCACCCCTAGACACACAAGTTGATCCAAGTGATCGTTTTCTTAGCTGTGTGCGGTGCCCCCTTCCACCATAATCCTCGACAATATTGTAGCGGTGCTTAGGCGAAGCCCTGCGATGGTAGAACATCAAGATCGTCACCACGCCGTCGTGCTGACGAAACTCTTCCCCGACACTTTGCTGGATCGGAGTCCGGGGATCGTCATCGAGCTGAACGTGTGCTAAAACTCGGAGGTGACGTAGTTTCGGTGCTTGATCGGTCGGGCCGTGAAGACGTACGACTACATCAGCCGCGTTGTCATAACGCTTCCGTTGTCGGTCTACAAGGGTACGTAGATCACACTCTCCCCTCTCGTTGCTATGCATCACCATGATCTTGCGTGTGCGTAGGATTTTTTTTGAAATTACTACGTTTTCCAACAGTGGCATCCGAGCCTAGGTTTTATGTGTTGATGTTATATGCACGAGTAAAACACAAGTGAGTTGTGGGTGATATAAGTCATACTGCTTACCAGCATGTCATACTTTGGTTCGGCGGTATTGTTGGACGAAGCGGCCCGGACCGACATTACGCATACGCTTACGCGAGACCGGTTCTCCCGACGTGCTTTGCACAAAGGTGGCTAGCGGGTGTCAGTTTCTCCAACTTTAGTTGAACCAAGTGTGGCTACTCCCGGTCCTTGCGAAGATTAAAACAACACCAACTTGACAAAGTATCGTTGTGGTTTTGATGCGTAGGTAAGATTGGTTCTTGCTTAAGCCCGTAGCAGCCACGTAAAACTTGCAACAACAAAGTAGAGAACGTCTAACTTGTTTTTGCAGGGCATGTTGTGATGTGATATGGTCAAGACATGATGCTAAATTTTATTGTATGAGATGATCGTGTTTTGTAACCGAGTTATCGGCAACTGGCAGGAGCCATATGGTTGTCGCTTTATTGTATGCAATGCAACTGCGCTGTAATGCTTTACTTTATCACTAGGCGGTAGCGATAGTCGTGGAAGCATAAGATTGGCGAGACAACAACGATGCTATGATGGTGATCAAGGTGTCGCGCCGGTGACGATGGTGATCATGACGGTGCTCTGAAGATGGAGATCACAAGCAAAAGATGATGATGGCCATATCATATCACTTATATTGATTGCATGTGATGTTTATATTTTATGCATCTTATCTTACTTTGATTGACGGTAGCATTTTAAGATGATCTCTCACTAATTATGAAGAAGTGTTCTCCCTGAGTATGCACCATTGCGAAAGTTCTTCGTGCTGAGACACCACGTGATGATCGGGTGTGATAGGCTCTATGTTCAAATACAACGGGTGCAAAACAGTTGCACACGCGGAATACTCAGGTTATACTTGACGAGCCAAGCATATACAGATATGGCCTCGAAACACGGAGACCGAAAGGTCGAGTGTGAATCATATAGTAGATATGATCAACATAGTGATGTTCACCAATGAAACTACTCCATCTCACGTGATGATCGGACATGGTTTAGTTGATTTGGATCACGTAATCACTTAGAGGATTAGAGGGATGTCTATATAAGTGGGAGTTCTTTAGTAATATGATTAATTGAACCTAAATTTATCATGAACTTAGTACCTGATAGTATCTTGCTTGTTTATGTTTGATTGTAGATAGATGGCCCGTGTTGTTGTTCCGTTGAATTTTAATGCGTTCCTTGAGAAAGCAAAGTTGAAAGATGATGGTAGCAATTACACGGACTGGGTCCGTAACTTGAGGATTATCCTCATTGCTGCACAGAAGAATTACGTCCTGGAAGCACCGCTGGGTGCCAGGCCTGCTGCTGGAGCAACACCAGATGTTATGAACGTCTGGCAGAGCAAAGCTGATGACTACTCGATAGTTCAGTGTGCCATGCTTTACGGCTTAGAATTGGGACTTCAACGACGTTTTGAACGTCATGGAGCATATGAGATGTTCCAGGAGTTGAAGTTAATATTTCAAGCAAATGCCCGGATTGAGAGATATGAAGTCTCCAATAAGTTCTATAGCTGCAAGATGGAGGAGAACAGTTCTGTCAGTGAGCATATACTCAAAATGTCTGGGTATAATAATCACTTGATTCAATTGGGAGTTAATCTTCCAGATGATTGCGTCATTGACAGAATTCTCCAATCACTGCCACCTAGCTACAATAGCTTCGTGATGAACTATAATATGCAAGGGATGAATAAGACTATTTCCGAGCTCTTCGCAATGCTGAAAGCTGCGGAGGTAGAAATCAAGAAGGAGCATCAAGTGTTGATGGTCAACAAGACCACTAGTTTCAAGAAAAAGGGCAAAGGGAAGAAGAAGTGGAACTTTAAAAAGAACAGCAAGCAAGTTGCTGCTCAAGAGAAGAAACCCAAACCTGGACCTAAGCCTGAAACTGAGTGCTTCTACTGCAAGCAGACTGGTCACTGGAAGCGGAACTGCCCCAAGTATTTGGCGGATAAGAAGGATGGCAATGTGAACAAAGGTATATGTGATATACATGTTATTGATGTGTACCTTACTAATGCTCGCAGTAGCACCTGGGTATTTGATACTGGTTCTGTTGCTAACATTTGCAACTCGAAACAGGGACTACGGATTAAGCGAAGATTGGCTAAGGACGAGGTGACGATGCGCGTGGGAAATGGTTCCAAAATCGTTGTGATCATGGTCGGCACGCTACCTCTACATCTACCTTCGGGATTAATATTAGACCTAAATAATTGTTATTTGGTGCCAGCGTTAAGCATGAACATTATATCTGGATCTTGTTTGATGCGAGACAGTTATTCATTTAAATCAGAGAATAATGGTTGTTCTATTTTTATGAATAAAATCTTTTATGGTCATGCACCCATGAAGAAGGTCTATTCTTATTAAATCTCGATAGTAGTGACGCACATATTCATAGTGTTGAAACCAAAAGATGCAGAGTTGATAATAATAGTGCAACTTATTTGTGGCACTGCCATTTAGGTCATATCGGTATAAAGCGCATGAAGAAACTCTATACTGATGGACTTTTGAAACCACTTGATTATGAATCGCTTGGTACTTGCGAACCGTGCCTTATGGGTAAGATGACAAAAACACCGTTCTCCGGTACTATGGAGAGAGCAATAGATTTGTTGGAAATCATACATACAGATGTATGTGGTCCGATGAATGTTGAGGCTCGTGGCGGATATCGTTATTTTCTCACCTTCACAGATGACTTAAGCAGATATAGGTATATCTACTTAATGAAACATAAGTCTGAAACATTTGAAAAGTTCAAACAATTTCAGAGTGAAGTTGAAAATCATCATAACAAGAAAATAAAATTCCTACGATCTGATCGTGGAGGAGAATATTTGAGTTACGAGTTTGGTGTACATTTGAAACAATGCGGAATAGTTTCGCAACTCACGCCACCCGGAACACCACAGCGTAATGGTGTGTCCAAACGTCGTAATCATACTTTACTTGATATGGTGCGATCTATGATGTCTCTTACTGATTTACCGCTATCGTTTTGGGGTTATGCTCTAGAGACGGCCGCATTCACGTTAAATAGGGCACCATCAAAATCCGTTGAGACGACGCCTTATGAACTGTGGTTTGGCAAGAAACCAAAGTTGTCGTTTCTGAAAGTTTGGGGCTGCGATGCTTATGTGAAAAAGCTTCAACCTCATAAGCTCGAACCCAAATCGGAGAAATGTGTCTTCATAGGATATCCAAAGGAATCTATTGGATACACCTTCTATCACAGATCCGAAGGCAAGACTTTTGTTGCTAAATTCGGAAATTTTCTAGAGAAGGAGTTTCTCTCGAAAGAAGTGAGTGGGAGGAGAGTAGAACTTGACGAGGTAACTGTACCTGCTCCCTTATTGGAAAGTAGCACATCATAGAAACCAGTTTCTGTGACACCTACACCAATTAGTGAGGAAGCTAATGATGATGATCATGAAACTTCAGAACAAGATACTATTGAACCTCGTAGATCAACCAGAGTAAGATCCGCACCAGAGTGGTACGGTAATCCTGTTCTGAAAGTCATGCTACTAGATCATGATGAACCTACAAACTATGGAGAAGCGATGGTGAGCCCAGATTCCGTAAAATGGCTTGAAGCCATGAAATCTGAGATGGGATCCATGTATGAGAACAAAGTATGGACTTTGGTTGACTTGCCCAAAGATCGGCAAGCAATTGAGAATAAATGGATCTTCAAGAAGAAGACTGACGCTGACGGTAATGTTACTGTCTACAAAGCTCGACTTGTCGCAAAAGGTTTTCGACAAGTTCAAGGGATTGACTACGATGAGACCTTCTCACCCGTAGCGATGCTTAAGTTTGTCCGAATCATGTTAGCAATTGCCGCATTTTATAATTATGAAATTTGGCAGATGGATGTCAAAACTGCATTCCTGAATGGATTTCTGGAAGAAGAGTTGTATATGATGCAACCGGAAGGTTTTGTCGATCCAAAGGGAGCTAACAAAGTGTGCAAGCTCCAGCAATCCATTTATGGACTGGTGCAAACTTCTCGGAGTTGGAATAAACGCTTTGATAGTGTGATCAAAGCATTTGGTTTTGTACAGACTTTTGGAGAAGTCTGTATTTACAAGAAAGTGAGTGGGAGCTCTGTAGCATTTCTGATATTATATGTAAATGACATATTACTAATCGGAAATGATATAGAATTTCTGGATAGCATAAAGGGATACTTGAATAAGAGTTTTTCAATGAAAGACCTCGGTGAAGCTGCTTACATATTGGGCATTAAGATCTATAGAGATAGATCAAGACGCTTAATTGGACTTTCACAAAGCACATACCTTGACAAAATTTTGAAGAAGTTCAAAATGGATCAAGCAAAGAAAGGATTCTTGCCTGTGTTACAAGGTGTGAAATTGAGTAAGACTCAATGCCCGACCAATGCAGAAGATAGAGAGAAAATGAAAGATGTTCCCTATGCTTCAGCCATAGGCTCTATCATGTATGCAATGCTGTGTACCAGACCTGATGTGTGTCTTGCTATAAGTCTAGCAGGGAGGTATCAAAGTAATCCAGGAGTGGATCACTGGACAGCGGTCAAGAACATCCTGAAATACCTGAAAAGGACTAAGGATATGTTTCTCATATATGGAGGTGACAAAGAGCTCATCGTAAATGGTTACGTTGATGCAAGCTTTGACACTGATCCGGACGATTCTAAATCGCAAACCGGATACGTGTTTACATTAAACAGTGGAGCTGTCAGTTGGTGCAGTTCTAAACAAAGCTTGTGGCGGGATCTACATGTGAAGCGGAGTACATAGCTGCTTCGGAAGCAGTAAACAAAGGAGTCTGGATGAAGGAGTTCATATCCGATCTAGGTGTCATACCTAGTGCATCGGGTCCAATGAAAATCTTTTGTGACAATACTGGTGCAATTGCCTTGGCAAAGGAATCCAGATTTCACAAGAGAACCAAGCACATCAAGAGACGCTTCAATTCCATCCGGGATCTAGTCCAGGTGGGAGACATAGAGATTTGCAAGATACATACCGATCTGAATGTTGCAGACTCGTTGACAAAGCCTCTTCCACGAGCAAAACATGATCAGCACCAAAGCTCCATGGGTGTTAGAATCATTACTGTGTAATCTAGATTATTGACTCTAGTGCAAGTGGGAGACTGAAGGAAATATGCCCTAGAGGCAATAATAATGTTATTATTTTATTTCCTTATATCATGATAAATGTTTATTATTCATGCTAGAATTGTATTATCCGGAAACATAATACTTGTGTGAATACATAGACAAACTAAACGTCACTAGTATGCCTCTACTTGACTAGCTTGTTAATCAAAGATGGTTATGTTTCCTAACCATAGACATGTGTTGTCATTTGATTAACGGGATCACATTATTAGGAGAATGATGTGATTGACATGACCCATTCCATTAGCTTAGCACCCGATCGTTTAGTATGTTCCTATTGCTTTCTTCATGACTTATACATGTTCCTATGACTATGAGATTATGCAACTCCCGTTTGCCGGAGGAACACTTTGTGTGGTACCAAACGTCACAACGTAACTGGGTAATTATAAAGGAGCTCTACAGGTGTCTCCAAAGGTAAATGTTGGGTTGGCGTATTTCGAGATTGGGATTTGTCACTCCGATTGTTGGAGAGGTATCTCTGGGCCCTCTCGGCAATGCACATCACATAAGCCTTGCAAGCATTGCAACTAATGAGTTAGTTGCGAGATGATGTATTACGAAACGAGTAAAGAGACTTGTCGGTAACGTGATTGAACTAGGTATTGAGATACCGACGATCGAATCTCGGACAAGTAACATACCGATGACAAAGGGAACAACGTATGTTGTTATGCGGTCTGACCGATAAAGTTCTTCGTAGAATATGTGGGAGCCAATATGAGCATCCAGGTTCCGCTATTGGTTATTGACCGGGGACATGTCTCAGTCATGTCTACATTGTTCTCGAACCCGTAGGGTCCGCACGCTTAAGGTTTCGATGACAGTTATATTATGAGTTTTGATGTACCGAAGTTAGTTCGGAGTCCCGGATGTGATCACGGACATGACGAGGAGTCTCGAAATGGTCGAGACATAAAGATTGATATATTGGACGGCTATATTCGGACACCGGAAGTGTTCCGGGTGATTTCGGAGAAAACCGGAGTGCTGGAGGGTTACCGGAAGCCCCCCGGAAGAAGTAATGGGCCGTATGGTCCTTAGTGGAGAGAGAGAGGAGCAGCCAGGGTGGGCCGCGCGCCTCCTCCCCCTGGTCCGAATTGGACTAGGAGAGGGGGGGAGGCGGCGCCCCCCTTTCCTTCTCCCTCCCCCTTCCTTTCCCCCTCCTAGTAGGAGTAGGAAAGAGGGGAGTCCTACTCCTACTAGGAGGAGGACTCCTCCTCCTTGGCGCGCCATAGGGCCGGCCGGCCTCCTCCCCTTGCTCCTTTATATAAGGGGGCAGGGGGCACCCCTAGACACACAAGTTGATCCAAGTGATCATTTTCTTAGCCGTGTGCGGTGCCCCCTTCCACCATAATCCTCGATAATATTGTAGCGGTGCTTAGGCGAAGCCCTGCGACGGTAGAACATCAAGATCGTCACCACGCCGTCGTGCTGACGGAATTCTTCCCCGACACTTTGCTGGATCGGAGTCCGGGAATCGTCATCGAGCTGAACGTGTGCTAAAACTCGGAGGTGCCGTAGTTTCGGTGCTTGATCGGTCGGGCCGTGAAGACGTACGACTACATCAACCGCGTTGTCATAACGCTTCCGCTGTCGGTCTACAAGGGTACGTAGATCATACTCTCTCCTCTCATTGCTATGCATCACCATGATCTTGCGTGTGCGTAGGATTTTTTTTGAAATTACTACGTTTCCCAACAGGTGTCACGGGAGGAGCGCCCGTAGTCAGGCCCCGGAAATGTAGCCATATCGATGAACCTCGTTAACAAATCTTGGTGTCGTGCTCGTGTGATTGCTTGGTCCTCGAATGATAGACTATGTGCCTCGGATTTATTCTAACATTCCCTCCGCCATCCGAGCTCACCTCCGGCGGTTTTCGGCCTTCTCTTGCATGGCAGGTAGTGGATCTGACTCCAACCAGTCCGGATTCGTCGACTGGGGTGTCACTCTGTGCGGGTTGGAGAAGGCAATGGCGGTCCGCATTGCACTCTGCCGCTCCCGGGAGGACAGCGCCCGGCCTACGGACGGATTTGTCCGCCGCGGCTCCATACTGTTGGCTCAACGGGCATTCGAATCCTCTCGGGCTGGATCCTCGTGGTCTTGGCAACCGGAACCCCTCTCCTTCCCCATTATCGATCGGGTAGACTATGAGCCCACCGAGAACGGGCGGCCTGCCGTGAAAAGGAGAGGATAAGGGCTACCGAGGCCCGTATCGTGGCGGAAATGATGGCGGCGGAGGCGGTTGATGCGGCGGCGCGGGCAGTCATGGAGGAGAAAGCCATTCGCGCCTGCATTGTGAAAAAACGATAGCGAGGAACACATGCGCCCTCGCCCGAGAGCAAAATCGGACGGTTTGTGCCATGGCCGGACTGCCATCGAAGGAGGAGGAGAACAACGACGGCGATGACAGCTTCGGCGACGAGCAGATCCGGCTCGATCCATACTGTGTCTTCGACCGGTACTTCCGTGAGAAGGGCGTCAAGGGCACCGGGAAGGGCAAGGACAGCCGTGGATGAACTTCACCATAGCCAAACATGCCACGATAGCATGTTTAGTTAGTAGTGATGAAGTAGTCAGATGATGTGTGTGCATCAACGTAGTTGCATGCGTTTGTATGTATTTAAGATATGATAATTGAGGTGTTCAGATATGAAGTGTACGTGAAGAATGTGTTCGCGGGCGTTTGAGTGGTCAAATTTATCCATTACAGTTGTAGATGCTCATATTAGGTGATATGTTTAGTTTTGTTTGGGACTCCGGGGCTTCCGCAAGCGAGCAAGCGGCATACGCACGCATAATACTTTGTTTTTCCCTGGCCTAACATGTATTACCGCATATTAAAGTCTGAAAATATAAGACGTTTTGGTATGCTAAAATAGCCTAACAAAACGGCTTATATTTTAATACGGAGGTAGTACGTATAATTAAATCTTCTATATTAAATAGCTAGCCTCCACTAACTATTTCTCTCAACATATAAACATGCCACACCATCCCATAACATGCATGAGAAAATGTCCATCCCACTATTATATTTCTCTACATGCAAGCATACCACTTCATCATTAAACATGCATGAAAAAAATAGACTCATCTCAACATCCAAACATACATAAGAAATTTCATTCTGTTATGCTATTTATAATTAATAAAAAATTACAACTATATAGTAATCAAATATAATAAATTATATATATATATTCAGTTTGAGCTTTTTATATTATTACTCCTAGGAGGCCAGATATGAAGGACGCTCCATAAATAATGAAGATCCCTGACAAGCGACTCTGTTAGAGTGCCTTTTTCTATGCAAAATTGATGTAATAGCAGTTATTATGGTGATCGGTCAAATCGAAAAATTGAGAAATGATGCTAAGGCTGCTGCCCTGCGTGTTTGCTAGGGAGGCCTGGGGAAAAAAGTTGGGCCTTTAGCCTGGCGGTCCTCTCCACAAGACGTGGATCGCCAATTCTATATCTCGCCTATTATGAGATATAACAATGACTTGCCTATTGGAGCGGAGCGCAGGTTGGTCTTATGGTAAGCGGTTTTTCTCCCTCGCTGGTCCTTGTGCTGTACAAGTACCACTGCTTTTTTCGGGGTTTTCCTTTCGTTTTTTGTACGATTGTTTTTATTTTTCTTCCCTTTTCCCTTCTTATTTCACTTTTACCCCTTTTCTCTGTCATTTTTTTGCTTTCCATTTTTTATTTTCCTTGTATTTATTTCTTTTGTGTTTAAAATATATAAATATATTTCACGAGATAAATGCACAAAAATATGCTAAAAAATTGTTCTCAAACTGGTTAGATTATTGTTCAACTCTAGCTAAAAAAATGTTGTAGCCAACCATACAAAAAAAATTCATGTATTGCAAAAGAAAATCATGTGTACAAAAACTGTTCATGCATTTTTTCAAAATGTTCTTCATGTGAGGAAAATGCCATGTGTTGTAACAAAAATGTTCACGCATATTGAAATGAAAGTACATGCATTGCAATACAAACATTTATAAGAAACATTCACAAGTAGTAAAAACGTTCACAAATAAAATAGTTGTTCACAAGATAAATGGAAATAGTTCACTAAGATTCAAATATTTTTTCACGTTGTTCAGTAAAAAAATTTGCGAATACTAAAATAAATGTTCACGCGATGTGCTCACACATATTAAAATAAATGCTCATATGACGCAAAAATTATAATGCATATTAAAAAATTTTATAAAAAAATTAACTAGAAAGAATATCTTTAGTGGATAAAATATTGTTCATTATCTCTCAAAAGATATTCAAGTTTGAAAAAACGAACGTTCGCATGTTCAGTAAAGGGACACGTAGATCCACACCACCCACTTACAGGTACGACGAATAATTATTTTCCTGTATGTACATGCACGATGATTTGCCTTCTGTTATGTTGATTGAACGGATGAGCTGGATTTTTTTAAGACAAACGGACGAGTTGAATGCATACAAGAGCACACGCTTCCTGGGCCGGTGCATTTCTTCTTGTTCCTTTTTGACCCAACATGTTTTGATTTTCTTCAGTTACATTCTTCAAATTCATGAGTCTTTTTCTAAAAAAATATAATCTAATATATGTATTTAATACATGATTTTTTAAATCCACTATTTTTTGTAAAGTATAGTACATTACTAAAATTTATAAACATTATTGTATGTTTATGAACAATTTTGAAAATGCATGTTTTAAGAAAAATCGCTTTTTTTAATTTTTGATATAAAATGGTGGGCATTTTATATTTGGGACGAACATTAAGATTTATTTCGTGGCATATTTTTGAATTGTTTTCCAAATAATTTTGTCTGATGTGTAATGTTTTTGACCGCCCGAAAATCCCAAAAATCATGCATGGGCTGGCCCACTTACACCCGCGTGGGCACTTCCTTAAGTATTCAATGCTACAAGCGTTAAATAGGAGGTCTCCCCTTCTCCAAGATGGAAATCTGACCCACCTTTTGCTCGGCCGTATCACTCGATAGCGTCTGGGGCCTGATGGACTCCACCAAAGCTTTCACCATGATGCTTGGATCGACGATGTCCGTGACCACGAGAACTGTCTTGCTTGTAGCGAGACGATAGTTTCACTCGCATGGAGGGTTTCCTCTTAGCCCTCGTTACCTGACTGAACCGTTTTCCTTTTTGCGTAGAGTGTGCTCGTTTGGTCGTGTTCGTTGGTCGTGGTTGCTTCATTCGGTTCTCGTTTCTTCATTTTTTTTCTTGACGGGTTTTCATGATTTTTCTGTTATTACTTTTTCTTCTTTTTTCATTGGTTTTTTCTGTTTTTCTCGGTTTTCACTTTTTCCTTGTTTATGATTTCCTTTGGTTCCTTCGTTTCTTTTCTTGGTTTTCACTGGGTTTTTTATTTTCTCTTCTGTTATTTTTTTCACTTTTTGACTATTTTCCTAGGTTTTTATTTTTAATTTTGCTAATTTTTTCTTTAATTTATTATCTTTGTTTCTTTGTCGTTTTTCAATGGTTACTTCTTTGTTCAATACGTGTTACCCTTTTCAGTAAACAATGTACATTTTTAGAGTATACATGAAACATATTTTTGATACACATTGTATTTTGTTTAGATACATTATATACATTTTATATTAAATGCATCTTTGAACAATTTTTCCAATTACATGGTAAATAGTTTTAAATGGGAATAATTTTTTTCACATGCAATATATATTTATGTATACACCAATAACATCTTTATACATGTTGAACATTTTTTAGATACACAGTTAATTATTTTAAGATAAATGTTTTTGATATCTACATTTTTCTTATACACCAAGAATATTTTTGTATACATGTTTCACATTTTTTTAATACATGATTAGCATTTTTTAAGTATGATGACTAAAATTTCTTTCAAATACATGTTTGATATCTACCTTTTTCATAAACATTGTAGATTCTTCATATACATATGAAACACAAGCAAAAGAGCCCTGCGTTGCAACGGCATATAAAATACCACACGTCCCTGACCCAATAACCATGACTTAAGATCCCATTAGGCCCACCTCCTTTATTTCAACACATGGCATCGCATATGTGTTTCCGCTTATCCCCCTTTCCACCCTCGCCGACTGTGGCCTCGGTGCTCACACAATCCCAACGCATTTGAGTGTGATCAATCCTGGGGCCTCTCTCTCTCTCTCTCTCTCTCGGCATAAGATGGGAAATCCATTTTTTCCTGTGAGGTTTTGACAAGGCGTGCATGTGTGGCCATATATGATTTATTTCGTCTCTAATCTGGATTTGCTGAGGTGTGCATTTCCAATCGGCACGGTATGAAAGAAACACAGATCATGTGCTATTGATAAAGGTTGCACCCTAAATAGCATTTTAAACATGGTTAACACGTAAAATAACATCATATTCAAATTCTAGACATTTTTTTAATCAAATACCATATATAAGAAGTTAAATTTGGAGTTAGGGTTCAAAAGATATGAATATTTTTAAAAAGCATTTGATATGGACTGCGGGTTGATTAACCAAATATTAGGGAATTTTTTGCAAAAGCGAAAATCTGACTTAAAACTGAGTTGTGTGTTGATTAACAGAAACATCAGGGGGTTTTCTATGAAAGTGAAAATCTGACTCAAAAATGACCTGCGTGTTGATTCTCAGAGAAGGAAGGGTCTTTTCTACAAAATGTGAAACGATGCTCCCTTTATTAGGGCCTCTTTGATTCGCAGGATTCTCAAAACACGGGAACAGGAAAAATGTAGGAATAGAGTGTCATGTCCTCTTGTATCCTACGGGATTTAGAGAAGTATTTGATAGCACATGAAAAGCAAAGGAATTCTACAAAGAAGTTCTAATGGATGGAAAGTTTCCTTCAAAATGTAGTACAAATGAATCATATGGAAAAAATCCCACGGATTCCAATCCTACAAATCAAACGAACATCACAAAAAAAAATCCTAAGGGTCCAAATCCTATGAAATTCCTTTGTTTCAAAGGAGCCCTTAGTAGGTATAGATTTATTTGATATGCTTTTGACATTTTTCATATGTACATGATTAACATTTTTATAATGTCACATACTTTTTTCTGAAAGCGTGCGAACATCTTGAAAGAGGCTAGGCCTAGTCTGAAAAATGGTATGCAATCTTGGCTATATTACTTGTGAACTGTATCTGACTCACATACCTATGTAATTGCCATTTGTGCATCTATCCATTATAAAATGAAAAGGAGTTACATTAGGGGTCTTCCCTACTGCTTTTGCTAAAAAAACGAACATTTTTAAAATGGCACACACATTTTTTATGCATCAACAATTTTTTTAATTAATATAACATTTTTTACATTGCATTAACATTTTTCAAATCAACTATTTTAATTGATTTTATGTTGTTAAATATATGTACTTACAAGTTTTTCAGAAATAAGGATAAAGGAAAAATGAACAACGAAAAAACAGAGAAAAGGATGAACTAACCAGAAAATTACCCAGGCTGGCCCGGTCACGACGGTTGACACAAACACTCAATTCATTTCGCGTCAAGCGAGATATAGTAGCAATCGTCTGTGACGTCAAGCTTTTCTTAAATGGCTTCTTCCAAGGCCCTGCTGATTTGGGCAACGTTAACCGCGTAGATGACTTTTTTACCGGATAAAAAGGATGAGATCCCGAGTTTCGGCTCATACTGCCCCACGCCGCATAAAAACTGCGATGTCAAAGCAATGTGTAAATGGCTTACCAGCCATCAGCAAGCTCAGATTTCAATCATAACCAGTCCGGCTTCATTGCCGGTCGAAGCTTCTCCCAAAACTATGTCTACGCAACGGAGATTGTACAGTGTTGCGACCGCCTCTTAGGACCCACCATTTCCTCAAACTAAACTTCGCGAAGGCGTTCGACTCCATTGAGGGGGGCAACTTGCAAGCTGTCATGAAGCTCCTCAGTGGCGAGCTCCGTGCAGTGCTTCCACCTCAGCTGCTTGTACTACATGAACTTCTTGAGGACCATGGCAGATGGTGAGCCCGAACATGAACGAGGGCCGAAAAAAGGGGAAAAGAATGGGCGGCTAGGGTTTGACCCTCACCATCCGGCTTTAATAGCCGAGATTAGGCTCCTTCGGCAGCGTGGTGGCCGCCTGGCTATGATGCACGCAGGCAAAATTCCGCATGTAATTTCATTCTTGTTGTGGGTCGGAACAGTCCAACGTGGCGCAAACGTCCGGGCAACTTCAATTTCGTTCTACATATTGGTAGTATTTGGAGGGTGCCGGGGAACCCAAGCATATGAGCTAGAAATGAAAAGCTTGGTTAGAGATGTTTCTTTTTCCAGGTCCTGTTCGTGCTGTCCACACAAACAAACAAACAAACAAACAACTGGGGACGAAATCGAGGGTTCAATTGTAGATGATCACTTCTTAGTACTCCCTCCATAAATTAATATAAAAACATTTAGATCACTACGCTCTTATATTAGTTCACAGAGGAAGTAATGGCCAAGATTATTTGGCACATGAGAAATGCGCACGGACACAAGGGATTGTTGGTCGTTGGGTTTACCGGCCAAACGTGCATAGGAGAACTCTTTTCTTTTTCAAGGATATAAGGAGCACAGCCACACGCATATACCATTGCCTTCTTCTCGTGTCGCATCTATCGTCTGTCAATGTACCAGTACCAGAAGCTAAGCTAAGTGTAGCAAAAAAAACATATTTCTCACGCCATGCATGCATGGATGGTCGACGACGGAATTAATCTAATTGCCGATGGTTACCGGAAGCAAAAATTGACCATGGATCGAGCGTTTGACTAATCGCCAATGGTGCCAGGTGTCTCGCGTGCCGGTAAGATAGACAGAGGTGTGCAGATGGAGTTTGGAAACCATGGCTGTCGCCATGCCGAACATGCCGGGGGTTGACAGTCGGAGAAGTCACTGGGATCGGAAAAGTTGCCTCATGTCTGCTGGGTGCTGCCTCTTCCGTGTGTCTCTCTGTGGCTGCTGCGGCGAGGGTTAGGAAGTAAAGGAAGGAAGATGGAAGGTTCACGCCGACGGTCCATGACCCTCCTCCTGTAGCAGGTTCGACAAATCAGTATTTTCCATCTTCACAGTTCGGCATCGTCATCTGTGACCGAATTACTTGCCACCTGCACAAGTTCTTGTTGTGCGTCCATAAAAGGGGTCTTGAACTCAAGGTCTTATATGCAGCTGGCCGGCGTCTTCTTCCCGGTTGTTTCTTTCCACGAGGACATGGGACAAATATTGGGTCGCCCTTTTTATTTCTTCAACGTGAAGATGATTTTGTATTTTGATGCAACGGCGGCGCGTCGAGAACCGTCGAGGCAGACACCAAGCCAGTCACAACCTCGTGGAAACGACATTCCGTGGTTTGACAAGTTGAGCAATACATGCTCGATTGAAACACCTGATAGGCCAAGACCTCTTGGGATATATTTGACCTTATTTCTGTCGAAATAATAATAACCAACAAGGCAATAACCTCTTGGGACATGTAATGTTTTCTTTTGATGATGATGGTTGTGAGCCTAGTGAAAAGCAAAGAATCGCACACGAAGGTCCTGTGTGGAAAGCAAAGAACCGAACGTGAATAAGGTAGAAACATGAATGATTTATTTGGACTAGCAAACATGCTCGTAACGGGAGACCAAAAAAATTACATGTTAGCCAAATAAGTACGACTCTATACCTCAACATATGAGAGTCCTCTATTTTAACACGGCGGCTCACCATGTTGCCATTTATCTTTCTTTCCACCCTCGTTGATGATGGCCGCGATGTTCACATGAACACAATACATTCAACATGGTAAATCCCAAGGCAATAAGCTTGCCACTGCACGCTACACTGTCATTGTGTGGTGCTAGGGAATGTTTAAAACTTTAAAAATAAATCTCACCGACCACGAACTACTCCCAACGCCTAGACATATAGAGTTCTCAAAAACTAATCAGATCCTAGAGATAAAAGACTTTTGAATTGGCAAACAGTTTTTCTGAATTGACAATTTTTTTTTGAAATTTGGAATTTTTTAAAATTCACAAACATTTGTTTTTTTAGACAGAAATTTGTTAAAATGCATGAATAATTTTTGAATTCATGAACAGTTTTTGACTCAGCAAATAGTTTTTGAATCAATGAATTTTTAAAAAATTGGGGAACAAATTTTGAAATTACTGATTTCTTTGGATTTTTTGAACATTTTCAAAAAATACATGGACATTGTTTTCAGATTCATGAATATGTTTTGAATACACGACCATTTTTTTTCAAACTCATGAACATGATTTATTTCCTAACTATCTTTTTCCAAATTGTGATTTTTTTGTAAAATCACCAACATTTTTTGAATCCGCAAAAAATATGATTTCCAGAACATGTTTTAAATTGAAAAACATTTACGATTTCTCGAACATTTTCTTCAAAACTTAAAACTTTTCAAAATTTGTAAATCCCGAAAATGTAAAGAAAAAGACAAAAAAAGTAATTAGAAAAGAAAATACAAAAGAAATAAATAAAAAATAGGGGTGTCACGCTCCACACACGGGCCGGTCCATGAACATGTATGTGGGGGAGGAGGTGCGTAAGAAATGGGAGGGAAAAGGGCAGAACCTGGTGATCAAACCCTGGTCCCCAGGGTGGAAGAGTTAGGCTTTAGCCACTGTGGCGCTTGTGTGTGTGAAGTAAATGGGGTATCATCTCTATAAGAGAACCGAGCACGATGGTGACTTTGGGGAAAAAATCAAATCGTTTCTTCACTTATAGGTGGCATAGTGGCTAATTTATAGCAACTTCATGGATATTTTTCGGACGGACAGGCAGAAGCACTAATCCCTTTATTAGTAAGGTAGGTATAGGTATAAATTTGGTGCGTTCACATTTCACACAAGCACACGGGCGCTATGTGTGTTGTGCACTACTCTCCATGTGATTCTAGTACTCAGAAAATAATGGAACATCACAGCATCCTTCCATTAGCAAGGTGAGGCTAAATATTTAGTCCGAAAGGATAACATAAACCTTCGGCCACTGTTTGTATAATTCTACCAAGCTAGCAGTGGTTGCATTTTTTGTCAGACAAAAGTATTGGTTGTGTTGTGTTTTTCCTTTGGAAGGCAAGCGAGGTTAGTACTACCAATTCAAGAGAAAATTCACAAAAAAAATCACTTCTTGATTGAGGGAGTGGAATTTCGCGGCCAACCTTTGGTTTTCTCATAGGCTTGCCACAAAATTGTACCAATAGCACATCATTAATTGCAGAACTATTCTTCAGAATTACTAGTTTCGAGCCGGATGAAAACAATTGGCTTTTATTTTATTGTCTGTCCAATCTCTGTGCTAAGATTCATGTTTTTCTTCCAACCCTCGACTACTTGGTTGTTATCGAGCCCACAATTTTTTTCAGGAGACCTGTTAATTATCGTGGCTGGTGTCTCTTGGTTCGAGACCCCCTTCATTTTGAAATTTACTTTTTTTCCTCCCTGTACCTACCTCTGTATCTTTCTCTTCTCATTTCTAGCGGATGAAACTAGAGAGAGAGAGAGAGAGCATGGCAATTTTTATTTGGAGATCTCCCTCGCTGCTCGCTTGAGAAGTTTGGTTGTCAGGCCTCTGGTGTTTTTAGAGAGTTGTAGTTGGTTTCATATCTCTCCCCTTGCCGCATCTCCCCCACCACTGCATCTCTCCTTGGTGTTCCTGATTTTGATTTGTGTGTTTTGTTTCTTAGATATGTGGGTTACTTTTGTCCTTTGTTCTGTAGGTTTGTTGATGCTCCCTTTTTAGATGCATGTGATAGTTTCAGCGTAGGCTTTTGCTTGATTTTGATTCTACAGCTAGATGCCTAGATGTATGTTTGTGTGTGTTGTTTGTGTGCTAGGTTACCAGTCGTTTGGATATGAGATTTAGCCACTAGTGGTTAGTTTGTTTTTCATGCTATGTATCCCCTGGTTGATTATGTCAGGGTTAACAGTGTTGGATGATTGAATGTGTTAGGTTGATGGTAATATTGTAGGAGATGTCGTTGCACGAGTGATGCCAGTTATTGTTAGCTTGGTCAGTTGTACAGATGTCCTTGGATGTGTAACCTGATTTAAGGTTTGTTAGCTAACCAGAGTTGTTGATTTTATCTTCCTTGTTTGTTATTGACTAGATACTGGGAATGAGTTTATTTGGGATCTGCAAAAGCAACACACATGGATATCTTAATAAATTTATTGAGAAAGACCCAAAAACCAATTCTAGGTTTTTTTTTGTGATTTTCTAGAGATGATCTTACATTGCAAGTGAGTCCCGAGCGACAGATTTAAGACCCGACACAACCAAATTGTGCTAAAACAAATGCATGAATATTTGCTTAAAACAACCAAAAGTCTAAAACTGGTTAAAAACAATAGAACTTGTGAAATATGTGACAAATAATGTATAAACATAGAAAACATTTTTGGTAAAAATAGAAAAAACATTTGAATTGAACTTTATGCAACACCATCTTTATCAAAAATTTGAAGCTTGAACTACATGTTTTTGCTCTCCCACAGTCTAACACATATACCATCCATGACCACACAAAAATTAACGCACAAAATTTACCTAATCACTAACATGAATAACTCGATTCTCTAAAAAACATGCATGACTTGATGAGGTGGCGCTATTTTCAAGGGTAGATTAGTGCAAAAAAAATGTTTCACCGAGTTCATATGACATAGCCAACTCGGTTACCTAAACTCCAACTCGGCCCCACCGATTCTTTCTACCCGAAGCCACCGAGTTCATATGACATAGCCACTATCAAAAACCCTAAACAGTTCAGTCACACCGATAAAGATCTCGGTCTCACCGATATGGCCTTGCCAACACTCTGTGACTTGTTGCATTTATTTCGGTCTCACTGAGTTATGCAATCGGTCTCACCGAGTTGGCTTGACATTTTCTCTGTTGCCTTATTGCTTCACTTTGGTCTCACCGAGTTGATGCAATCGGTGCCACCGAGTTGATGCAATCGGTGCCACCGAGTTGGTGTTTGCCCTAAGCCCTAGCACATCGGTCTCACTGAGTTGTTCCAGTCGATCCCACCGAGATTCTTAAAGTTCACATTTTGAACTAAATCGGTCTCACCAAGTTCACCTATTCGGTCTGACCGAGTTGGGTCAAATGTGTGTAACGGTTGGATTTTGTGTGGAGGCTATATATACCCCTCCACCCCCTTCTTCATATGTGAGAGAGCCATCAGAACGTGCCTACACTTTCAGCATACATTTTCTGAGAGAGAACCACCTACTCATGTGTTGAGATCAAGATATACCAATCCTACCACAAGAATCTTGATTTCTAGTCTTCCCCAAGTAGCTTTCCACTCAAATCATCTTTCCACCATATCCAAATCTGTGTGAGAGAGTTGACACAGCGGCAGCTTAGGAGGCGGCAGACGGATTCGGGGGGTCGGAGGAGGCGCCAGCGTCAGGCGTCGGGGCGGTCGGCCGGCTAGTCTCGGCTTGATCGCCTCCGGCAGCAATTGGGTCGGTCGCACGCGGCTTGATACGTCTCCAACGTATCTATAATTTTTGATTGCTCCATGCTACTTTATCTACTGTTTTGGACTATATTGGGCTTTATTCTCCACTTTTATATTATTTTTGGGACTAACCTATTAACCGGAGGCCCAGCCCAGAATTGTTGTTTTTTTTGCCTATTTCAGTATTTCGAGGAAACAGAATATCAAACGGAGTCCAAACAGAATGAAACCTTCGGGAACGTGATCTTCTCACCAAACGTGATCCAGGAGACTTGGACCCTACTCCAAGAAGTTTCCGGGGAGGTCACGAGGGTGGAGGGCGCGCCCCCTACCTCGTGGGCCCCTCGGAGCTCCACCGACGTGCTCCTTCCTCCTATATATACCTACGTACCCCCATTAGACCAAAGACGGAGCCAAAAACCTAATTCCACTGCCGCAACTTCCTGTATCCACAAGATCCCATCTTGGGGCCTGTTCTGGAGCTCCGCCGGAGAGGGCATCCATCACGGAGGGCTTCTACATCAACACCATAGCCCTTCCGATGAAGTGTGAGTAGTTTACTTCAGACCTTCGGGTCCATAGCTAGTAGCTAGATGGCTTCTCCTATCTTTTTGGATCTCAATACAATGTTCTCCCCCTCTCTCGTGGAGATCTATTCGATGTAATCTTCTTTTTGCGGTGTGTTTGTTGAGACCGATGAATTGTGGGTTTATGATCCAACTTATCTATGAATAATATTTGAATCTTCTCTGAATTCTTTTATGTATGATTGAGTTATATTTGCAAGTCTCTTCGAATTATCCGTTTGGTTTGGCCAACTAGATTGGTAGTTCTTGCAATGGGAGAAGTGCTTAGCTTTGGGTTCAATCTTGCGGTGTCCTTACTCAGTGACAGAAAGAGTTGCAAGGCACGTATTGTATTGTTGCCATCGAGGATAACAAGATGGGGTATTTATCATATTGCATGAATTTATTCCTCTACATCATGTCATCTTGCTTAAGGCGTTACTCTGTTTTTAACTTAATACTCTAGATGCATGCTGGATAGCGGTCGATGAGTGGAGTAATAGTAGTAGATGCAGGCAGGAGTCGGTCTACTTGTCACGGACGTGATGCCTATATACATGATCATACCTAGATAACCTCATAACTATGCTCAATTCTATCAATTGCTCAACAGTAATTTGTTCACCCACCGTAGAATATCTATGCTCTTGAGAGAAGCCACTAGTGAAACCTATGGCCCCTGGGTCTATTCTCATCATATCAATCTCCATTACTTTAGTTTACTTGTTTTGCTTTTACTTTTCACTTTGCATCTTTATACCAAAAATACCAAAAATATTATCTCTATCAGATCTCACTCTCGTAAGTGACCGTGAAGGGATTGACAACCCCTAAGCGTTGATTGCGAGTTGCTACCGTTTTGTGCAGGTACGAGGGACTTGCGCGTGACCTCCTACTGGATTGATACCTTGGTTCTGAAAAACTGAGGGAAATACTTACGCTACTGTGCTGCATCACCCCCTCCTCTTCGGGGAAAACCAACGCTAGCTCGAGACGTAGCAAGAAGGATTTCTGGCGCCGTTGCCGGGGAGGCCTATGCCAAGTCAAGTCAAGATTTACTCTCCCATCAACGAGCCATTTCTGGCGCTGCTGCCGGGGAAGCCTACGCAAAAGTCAACATACCAAGTACCCATCACAATCTCTATCTCTCGCATTACATTATTTGCCATTTGTCTCTCGTTTTCCTCTCCCCCACTTCACCCTTGCTGTTTTATTCGCCCTCTCTTTCCCAATCTTCTCCTCTTTTTCCCTTTGCCTTTTGTTTGCTCGTGTGTTAGTTTGCTTACCTGTCGCTATGTCGAATTCCTTATCCGCTCCTATGTCTCCCGAGTTTGAAGTTCTTCACTTCAAGCAACGGCAAGGAGAAAACTTAAAAGATGCTTGGTATAGGATGATGGAATCTTATTGTAAGTGCACCCTAGAGGTGAACTTTAGAATTCTTCTTCGCAATTTTTATGTTGGGTTAAACATGACGCATAGACAACTATTGGATTGCATGGCCAAGGGAAATTTCATTAATATTGATCCCGGTATTGCGCATGAGATTATAGAGGGAATAGTGGGAACACCACCCCAAAAGGGAGGATCTCATCCTACCCAGGAAGAAACCCAAGTGTTTGAGAAGATTTGCTAAGTAACAAAGATTTTACAAAAGTCTCTTGAGCCTCTTAAAAATATTAGCGGAAATCTTAACCGTATGAATATGTTGATTACTCTTTGCAATAAACGGTTGGATTCTTTAGATATAAAAATTTCCGAGTATGAAGGAAAGAGGGAAGAATCCCCCGGATTCGAGCATGACTCCGCTAAAAAGTTGAAAATTAAAGATGGCAATACCTAGATCTATCCTTGCTTTTATGCCTAGCTAGGGGCGTTAAACGATAGCGCTTGTTGGGAGGCAACCCAATTTTATTTTGTGTTTTTTGTTTTTGGTTCTGTTTAGGAATAAATAATCCATATAGATTCTGTTTAGATGTGGTTTTATCTTTTAATTAGTGTTTGTGCCAAGTTAAACCTATTAGATCTTCTTGGAAGATAGTTATTTGATCTTGCTGTAATTTCCAGAATCTTTGCGCTCAGTGCCCGAATTTTCAAAAATCACCAGGACGTGATAAAATAGTGATTCCAATTGCTTCTGATCAATAAACAAATTTCCCAGGTCGTATAATTTTTGTAGAATTTTTTGGGTTCCAGAAGTTTGCGTTAGTAACAGATTACTACAGACTGTTCTGTTTTTGACAGATTCTGTTTTGCGTGTGTTGTTTGCTTATTTTGATGAATCTATGGCTAGTAAAATAGTTTATAAACCATAGAGAAGTTGGAATACAGTAGGTTTAACACCAATACAAATAAAGAACAAGTTCACTACAGTACCTTAAAGTAGTATTTTGTTTTCTTTCTCTAACGGAGCTCACGAGATTTCTATTGAGTTTTGTGTTGTGAAGTTTTCAAGTTTTGGGTGAATTCTTTTGATGGATTATGGAACAAGGAGTGGCAAGAGCCTAAGCTTGGGGATGCCCATGGCACTCCCAAGATAATCCAAGGACACCAAAAAGTCAAATCTTGGGGATGCCCCGGAAGGCATCCCCTCTTTCGTCCACTTCCATCGGTAATTTACTTGGAGCTATATTTTTATTCACCACATGATATGTGTTTTGCTTGGAGCGTCTTGTATTATTTGTGTGTTTGCTTGTTAGTCTACCACAATCATCCTTGCTGTACACACCTTTTGAGAGAGCCATGCATGAATTGAAATTTGTTAGAATACTCTATGTGCTTCACTTATATCTTTTGAGCTTGATAGAATACTCTATGTGCTTCACTTATATCTTTTTGAGCGTGATAATTTTTGCTCTAGTGCTTCACTTAGATCTTTTAGAGCACGGTGGTGGATTGTTTTAAAGAAACTTGATCTCTCATGCTTCACTTAGATTATTTTGAGAGTCGTTAATAGCATGGTAATTTGCTTAATGTTAATATACTTGGTATTCAAGATATGTGAAACTTTCTTTTTAGTGGGTTGAATACTAAGATAAGTTTGATGCTTGATAATTGTTTTGAGATATGGAGGTGATAATATCATAGTCGTGCTAGTTGAGTAGTTGTGAATTTGAGAAATACTTGTGTTGAAGTTAGCAAGTCCCGTAGCATGCACGTATGGTTAAAGTTGTGTAACAAATTTGAAACATGAAGTGTACCTGGCTTGTGCATCCTTATGAGTGGCGGTCGGGGACGAGCGATGGTCTTTTCCTACCAATCTATCCCCCTAGGAGCATGCGCGTAGTACTTGATTTTTGATGACTTCTAAATTTTTGCAATAAGTATATGAGTTCTTTTGACTAATGTTGAGTCCATGGATTATATGCACTTTTACCTTTCCGCCATTTGCTAGCCTCTTCGGTACCGTGCATTGCCCTTTCTCACATTGAGAGTTGGTGCAAACTTCGCCGGTGCATCCAAACCCCGTGATATGATACGCTCTTTCACACATAAACCTCCCTATATCTTCCTCAAAACAGCCACCATACCTACCTATCATGGCATTTCCATAGCCATTCCGAGATATATTGCCATGCAACTTCCATCAGCATCATCATCATGACATGCTTTAATTTTGTCATATTTCCATTGCATGATCTTGTAGTTGACATCGTATTTGTGGCAAAGCCACCATGCATTATTTTTCATACATGTCACTCTTGATTCATTGCACCATCCTGGTACACCGCCGGAGGCATTCATATAGAGTCATATCTTGTTCTAGTATCGAGTTGTAATCATTATGTTGTAATCAATAGAAGTGTGATGATCATCATTATTAGAGCATTGCCCAATCAAAAAAAAGAGAGAGAGAAAGGCCAAAAAGAAAAAAAGAAATTCCCAAAAAAAGAGAAAATAAAAGGGAAATGCTACTACCTCTTTTCCCACACTTGTGCTTCAAAGTAGCACCTTGTTCTTCATGTAGTGAGTCTCATATATTGTGCTTCAAAGTAGCACCATGATTTTCATATAGTGAGTCTCATAAGTTGTCTTGTTCATACTAGTGGGAATTTTTCATTATAGAACTTGGCTTGTATATTCCAACGATGGGCTTCCTCAAAATGCCCTAGGTCTTCATGAGCAAGCAAGTTGGATGCACACCCACTAGTTTTCTTTTGTTGAGCATTCTTAGCTCTAGTGCATCCGTTGCATGGCAATCCCTACTCCTTGCATTAACATCAATTGATGGGCATCTCCATAGCTCATTGATTAGCCTCGTTAATGTGAGACTTTCTCCTTTTTTGTCTTCTCCACACAATCCCCATCATCATATTCTATACCACCCATAGTGCTATGTCCATGGCTCGCGCTCATGTATTGCGTGAAGGTTGAAATTTTTTGAGATTATTTGAGTATGAAACAATTGCTTGGCTTGTCATCGTGGGTATAGAAGTTGGGAACATCTTTGTGTGACGAAAATGAAGCATAGCCTAACTATATGATTTTGTAGGGATGAACTTCCTTTGGCCATGTTATTTTGAGATGACATAATTGTTTAATTAGTATGCTTGAAGTATTATCATTTTTATGTCAATATGAACTTTTATCTTGAACCTTTCGGATCTGAATATTCATACCATGATTAAGAAGATTTACATTGAAATTATGCCAAAGTATCACTCCGCATCAAAAATTCTCTTTTTATCATTTACCTACTCGAGGACGAGCAGGAATTAAGCTTGAGGATGCCTGATACGTCTCCAACGTATCTATAATTTTTGATTGCTCCATGCTACTTTATCTACTGTTTTGGACTATATTGGGCTTTATTTTCCACTTTTATATTATTTTTGGGACTAACCTATTAACCGGAGGCCCAGCCCAGAATTGCTGTTTTTTGCCTATTTCAGTATTTCGAGGAAACATAATATCAAACGGAGTCCAAACGGAATGAAACCTTCGGGAACGTGATCTTCTCACCAAACGTGATCCAGGAGACTTGGACCCTACTCCAAGAAGTTTCCGGGGAGGTCACGAGGGTGGAGGGCGCGCCCCCCTGGGCGCGCCCCCCTGCCTCGTGGGCCCCTCGAAGCTCCACCGACGTGCTCCTTCCTCCTATATATACCTACGTACCCCCATTAGACCAAAGACGGAGCCAAAAACCTAATTCCACCGCCGCAACTTCCTGTATCCATGAGATCCTATCTTGGGGCCTGTTCCGGAGCTCCGCCGGAGAGGGCATCCATCACAGAGGGCTTCTACATCAACACCATAGCCCTTCTGATGAAGTGTGAGTAGTTTACTTCAGACCTTCGGGTCCATAGCTAGTAGCTAGATGGCTTATTCTCTCTTTTTGGATCTCAATACAATGTTCTCCCCCTCTCTCGTGGAGATCTATTCGATGTAATCTTCTTTTTGCGGTGTGTTTGTTGAGACCGATGAATTGTGGGTTTATGATCAAACTTATCTATGAATAATATTTGAATCTTCTCTGAATTCTTTTATGTATGATTGAGTTATCTTTGTAAGTCTCTTCGAATTATCCGTTTGGTTTGGCCAACTAGATTGGTAGTTCTTGCAATGGGAGAAGTGCTTAGCTTTGGGTTCAATCTTGCGGTGTCCTTACTCAGTGACAGAAAGAGTTGCAAGGCACGTATTGTATTGTTGCCATCGAGGATAACAAGATGGGGTATTTATCATATTGTATGAATTTATGCCTCTACATCATGTCATCTTGCTTAAGGCGTTACTCTGTTTTTAACTTAATACTCTAGATGCATGCTGGATAGCGGTCGATGAGTGAAGTAATAATAGTAGATGCAGGCAGGAGTCGGTCTACTTGTCACGAACGTGATGCCTATATACATGATCATACCTAGATAACCTCATAACTATGCTCAATTCTATCAATTGCTCAACAGTAATTTGTTCACCCACCGTAGAATATCTATGCTCTTGAGAGAAGCCACTAGTGAAACCTATGGCCCCCGGGTCTATTCTCATCATATCAATCTCCATTACTTTATTTTACTTGTTTTGCTTTTACTTTTCACTTTGCATATTTATACCAAAAATACCAAAAATATTATCTCTATCAGATCTCACTCTCGTAAGTGACCGTGAAGGGATTGACAACCCCTAAGCGTTGGTTGCGAGTTGCTACCGTTTTGTGCAGGTACGAGGGACTTGCACGTGACCTCCTACTGGATTGATACCTTGGTTCTCAAAAACTGAGGGAAATACTTACGCTACTGTGCTGCATCACCCCCTCCTCTTCGGGGAAAACCAACGCTAGCTCGAGACGTAGCACGGCTCGCTGCTGGAGGCGCGGTCGGGCTGAGGCTGGCCGTCTGCTCTGTCTTCTGGTGCCTCCGCCTCGCCCTCATCCTCCGCCTCGTCCTCCTCCTCGACGCTGGAGCCAATCACCTCCGCCGAGTCTTCGCCGTAGTCTGGGTTCATCCCAAACCACTCCGGCGGTACCTCCTCGCCGTCTTCAGACCGCTCGGGGACGAAGATGCTCATGTCAGTGTACTCGGCGATCGCCGCAGCACGCTTGACAAGGGCGTCTTCCGCAGCCGCCAGCTCCGGCTGGGCCTCCGACCGAAGCATGGCCAACCGGTCTAGATCCAGCCCCGGGTACCACGCCTTGACGAACTCCAAGGCCCGGCGCGCTCCAGCCCGGGCCGAAGAGCCCTTCCAGGCCTCGAGGCGACCAGCCGCGACCTCCAACCAGTTGGTCGTCAGGCTGGGGTGCGCGGAGCCTGCATATCCGGCCAAAGGGCGGAAATCGCCTGGGCACCGACGCGCTGAAGCCGGCGCAGCATCTGGTGAGCCGGCCGGAGGCGAGCGTCGATGCTCAAGATGTGCTCATCAAGATTTCGGGGGGCATCGGCGGCGATCTCTGCGCCCTCCGCCCTCCGACTTTCATGATCGGCCTCGATGGCTTGGATAGCGGCATGCGACTGCCCAGGGAAGAAGTCTGCAAAAGACATGAAGAAACGAAAAAGCAAGTCAAAAACCAGGAGTCGGCACGATCTAAGTCGGCAGCTTGAAGAAAGAAAATAAAGAGACTCACCATCAACAATGTCTTCAATCTCATGGAAGCCAGAGGACAGCAGTGCCTCCTTGTCAGACCAGGAGGAGCCAGAGGACAGCAGTGCCTCCTTGTCAGACCAGGAGGAGCGCTCGCTCGCGAACTCGGCCAAGAGGGCGGTTTCCGTCTCCTCCGCCTCCCTCTGCGACTTCGCAAGCAGCTCCTTCTGCTCTGCCAACTGAGTGGCCAGCAGATCGCGCTCTGTGGCGAGCCTGCTGCACTCCTCCCCTTTGGCGAGTAGGGCGGAGTTGGCTTCGCTCAGCTGCTGTTGAAGAGAAGCGTTGGCCCCTGAAGGAAAGGAAGAAAGACAGCGGTCGTCAATAAAGTAGGTCGCCGGGGAGATCCGGCCCGACTGCTCAGCAGTCGGCCCGAATCTCGGGGACTAAAGCCCGCGGGTGCGCTAGCGCGCCCCGCAAAAAAGAAAAAAGAGGGAAGGACTTCCTCCGGCTCTCCGCCAAGTCGGCAGTCCGCTTGCCCAGCTCTTCAACATTACAGTTGAAGGCAGTGACGCGGAGGTTGTGGTAATCCTGCAACAAGCATTTCAGACAAAGTTAGTACCGAGAAGTTCATCAATTGGAGTTCCGGGCCGCCTGCTCAGCAGCCGGCCCGAAACTCGGGGACTACACCCAGTGTGTGCGCTAGCGCCCCCCCACAGAGAGGAACAAGAGAAAACATACCCGGACGGCTTCCCACGACGCTAGGAACGCCTTGGTGCAACTCTGGAGGGCGTCGCCCTCAGCGCGGAGCTTCGCCTGGACGTCCAGGAGTGCCCAGTTCAGCGGCCCTGTGCCGCCTCCTCACACCCACCCAACAGGTGCGGCGCTCGTCGCTTCGGCGTCTGGAGCCACCGAGCTGGCGGTGCCGGCTTTCAGGGGGCGGGGTGCCGAAGTCGCCTTCTCCAGACGACGGCGCGCTGGCGAGCTGACTTGGAGGAGTAGCCTTGCCACGGCCTCGTCTTCGGTCGGCGGCACCGGAGGGTCCGCTGGCTGCTCGCCTTGCATGCCTTCAGACGGCGGCGGAGGCGGCGGCGGAACGTTCGCGCCCGGAGTAGAGGGCTCGCCGCCTTCCCTCTCCTCAACGAGGTTCTCCCTGCCGGCTTCTCCAGTCTGCCCCGTGAACTCCGAGGACGGCAGCGCAGAGTTCAGCGGGGTAACAAGCAAGGCCGACTGGCGGCGTGCGGCTTCCTCAGCCTGCTGCTTCACCGCGGCGGCGGCTTCGGCCTTCGCTAGTTTTTTCTTAGCGGAGGCCTCCGCCCTGTCGGCCTCTGCCTTCTCCAGGCGGAGGGCTTCTTCTTCTTTGCGCTTCTACTGCGCATTCCGCTCCGTCGCCTCCCAGAGGTCGGCAGCGGGGTCTATCCGCCGAGTGGTGGCGGACATCTCCGCTGACCCCATGACGGAGGCGGCGGCGACCCGCTCAAGAGAGAGGGGAGCCCTGAAGAAAGAGAGGCGAGCAAAGACTCAGACAAAACACAAAGAAAGAATAAACTTTGAAGACAGAATACTTACGCAGAGACCAACGACTGCTTCTTCACTTCCTTACGGAAGCGGATGGCCTTCGCGGCTGACTCGTCCCGCCGGGTCGCTGCAGCCGAGCCCTTGGGCTTCTTCGGCCGGCTGCCGAACAAAGTCGGCACAGCCCGGCGCTTCTTCCCACCGCCTGGAGCGCCCGACGCGGCAGAAGAGCCCACGCCCGGCTGGCTGGCTCCTGGCCGATGGCGAGGGGCGACTCCTCCCTCGGCGTCGTCTTCAGGCCAGTCGGCGAAGGTAGCCGAGGGCCTGAATTCGCCCGTCGTTCCTCCTCCTCCCTCGGCGTCGCCTTCCAGAGCCGCCGCCCCCAGATCGGGGTCGTCAACGTCGCTCTCTGCCCGGTCGGCGACAAACTCACGGGCCGGCCCCGAGGTGCCGGCTGGTGGGTGAAGAAGGGGATTCTAACCAAAGCCGACTGATCAGAACAAAACTCGGCAAGAAGAAGACAATCCAAAGAAATAAAAGAAAGGCGACTCACCATGGGCGGGGGGTTGGCGCGGGAGTATGGCTCCTTGCCGAATTGCCAGTCCTCCGGGAGCCTGCTGTCCGAGAGGTAGTTCACCATAAGGGCCACCTCTTCGTGAGGCATGTCCTTGGTGCACATCCGACTCGGGTCGCGCCCCCACTCATCTGGCATATCATGTGAGGGCGGCCTTGGAGTGGGAGAACTCGGTGCGAGACGAAGGCGGCCAGCAGGTCCGGACCAGTCAGACCCTCCGACTGCGTCAGCACTCGGAGTCGCGTGATGGCGCCGGCTCCCGCAGGCGTCAGCGACCTGGCCCGGTACGACCAGTTGGGCAGTCTGCCAGCCGGCGGGCCGGCTTCGAAAGCCGGCAGATTAACCCAGTCGCCCCTCGTGCCAATGTTCCTGACGTAGAAGTAGGACCTCTGCCACATCTTCACCGACTTCAACAGCGAGATGGAGGGGAAGTGGTTGTCGGCTCCTGTCTTTCGCACAGCGATGAAGGCGCCGCACTGAGCCGGCACGCCCGCAGCCTGGGTGCCGAGCTTGGAGAAGAAGAACTCCCCCCAGAGCTCGAGGGTGGGGAGGACTCCAAGGAAGCCTTTGCACAGAGCCACGAAGGCGGACAACAGCACCACTGTGTTGGGGGCGAGGTGGTGCGGCTGGAGGCCGTAGAACTCCATGAACGACCGGAAAAAGCTGCTCGCCGGCAGCCCCAGCCGCGCAGGCAGTGCGAGCGGAAGATGACCCGCTCGCCCTCCTGCGGGGCAGGGGAAATCTCCCCCGCCGGCGCAAGACGCACCTGCACGTGATCTTCGCTGGGAAGCCGACGGGTCCGGCGGAGGAACTCGATATGGTCTCCGTGGACTTCGGAGCCGTCCCAGGTGCCGGAGCGCACTGGGGGAGGCGCAGCAGCGGAGGAAGAACTAATCGCGAGCTGTCACCACAGCGTTCGCCGGAGCCTGGGCGTGCGGCGGAGCGAAGAAGAGAAGAGGAAGCAGGAGAGCGAGGAGCTGTGAGAAGGAAGAAAGCAAGGGGTAGTGGGAAGGAGGGGCGCGCATGCCCCCCTCTTCCCCCTACTTATAGCCCCATGGGCTGCGAAGCTGAGGGGGCGGACGTGGGGATTTACTGCGCCCGCAACCCCACGACCCCCACGATCCACGTAAAGTTACTGCACGCAGTAACTTCACGGGAATCCCAACCGTCCACCGGGGCCGCAGCGGATCCGCTCGGGCGCCGAGGCGCGGTAGTGGCGGGCCCCGCCTACGGGCCTGTCCCGTCGCGTGCGTGGGCGGGCAGGACGGCCTGGCCACATGCCCTCGCGTGACAGGCCAAGAATGGGCGGTGGCCTGGAAGCTTAGCTAGCACGCCACTTGAAATCCCGCCGCGACGTTTGAACTACTGAGCAAGTCGGAATTGAGTGAGTCCGAGTTGGGCGAGTCCGACTCCTTCTAGTCAGCCCGACAGAAGTCAATCAAGACCATGTGTTGAGCACCCGGAAAGAGAAACAGCTGAGGCTTCTCGGCCGATCGTCCGCGGCGCCTCACCAGCTTCGGGGACTACTGTCGTAGTAATGGGCCACGGGTAGGCCAACCCGAGCCCCATAACCTTTCAAGACATCGGGGCAGGCTGCGCCCCTCAAGACCACAGGGCGAAGAGCCGCCTCCTGGGGAGTCTACGGCAAGGCGGCCGACTGCCCGCTCACGGCCGAGTCCCAGGGGCGACTTCCAGAGAAGCCGGCTTTGGGGAGTCAGCCGGCGACTCCAACAAACCGTGACCTCATCGAAGGGGACGGGGCAGGGGCGTGGCTACAATGAAGCCCACTCCCCGTCCCTTACCAAGGGCAGGCATGGCTACAGCACGCCGTACTTGGGAAGATCTCCCTGCGGCGTGGCACTATTGCCCGGCTGACCCTGACATCAGCACCACTGTACCGGGTCCTGCGCCCACGACGGCTTGTCTGTACGGCCTGGAGGCAGCGGGGCCCACCAGTCAGCGAGACCTCGGGAGACGGCGGGAGGACCGCTAGTCGGACCCGTCGGGAGTCGGCCCGGGGAAGTCAGCCGAGCCCTCCCCCGGGGCCCATGCGCCATTAATCAAGAAGAGATGGGGAGTGGCCACAGTGATCGCCCGCCAGGCGGCGGGGCTGTTGCCACGACCCCATGACCAAGCTTGCGTCATCAGGAGCACGGCTACAGTAATTAGCAGCCGACAAGACCCGCCCGCGGAGGACGCGGCCTGTCGGCTCCGTACCAGACCAGTCGGCGGGCCCCAGTAGTCGGCGGAGAAGTCGGAGGTCGGAGGCACTGACGGCTGGGCCCGTGCCCAGTTGAATTACCATTGTACCCCTGGGGGGTAGGCCTATATAAACCCCCAGGGCACCCATGCAAAGGATTGGACCCCAGTAGTTCTATACCATACCAGATAGAAGGGGAGAGCTAGCCTTGCCCTCTCCTACCACTAGACACCGCTCAAGGAGCAACCGTGTAAACACTTGACCATAATGATCATGCGAAGACCCCGTAGAGCAGCAGTAGGGGTATTATCTCCCCGGAGAGCCCCGAAGCTGGGTAAGATTCGCCGGCGTGCATGTCTTCGCCTCATCCCGTTTCCAGGCACCGGCGATGTTCTACTCGCCCCCACCATGATAAGCCATCCGTTGGCATATGTCGCACCAAACCCCCGACAACTAGATAGCCCCTGGTGGCTCTGCACTCTCCCGATCTCGGGGTGCGTACATGCCTGGCCGGAAAACGGCCCCTCGTTAAGGCGAAGGAATTCTAACATTCTGATAGGTCATCGAGTGGTTGACCAGTCTCACGCTATATCATGACAGTCAGTTTTCGGCTTTCTCTACTGAGGTGCTCGTCCGGATGAACCAGGGCAAAATCGCAGTAGTTCTCCTGGTGCTGCCTTAGCCGATAAAGCGGAATGTAAGGCACCAAAACACAGGAGCCGGGCAAACCCAACATTTGACCAAAGCCAATGATTTGGAGCTGATGCATATAAGGCCAAACTCGCGACGCCGAACACTCCCTAAGGTATTCGGTCTTTATGGTATAAACCGGGCCTAAATAGTGCCCTTTGTAAGAAGCCCCTTGTGTCCAGGTACGTGCATTATTCTGACGTGGCCACATGCCAAGACGTCAGCATCCTTCTCAATTGTGCTGAGAATTCGATGGATGTGTATCAACAAGAGACAGTAAAAAAGGTTTACGCAGGGTCTTAATCTAAAAAGAATCCTTGGAGCGGGTCCCTGTTGCACATCTGCGCCTGTGTCTCCGTTGTGCCGTATCCTGGACGGGTGTAGCACGATGGTCATCTGTAAAAGAGAGGAACTTAGGTAAAAAAGTTGCCGTGCAAAAAGGTGGTTTTTAAAGAGACCATGTATAACTAGAAATGAGTAGAACTTGCCACTTGTCTGCGCGTTGAGCCCCATGTATTTGTAATAGGGGTGTGGCCATCACTCCGGTATAAATTACATATAGCAGCGCCGGACTCGTCTAACCGCGTCCATGGTCTTGACGACCTATCAAATACTTTAGTTAGCGAGGCCGTTTTTAGTGTGCGGCTGCCAAGGCAGTCGCATTCTCTTCAGCGCGCAAGGATCGCTTAATACTTCCGTTCACTATAACGATGCGGCGTGGACCGGGCATCTTGAGCGTCAGGGAAGCGTAATGTGGTATTGCATTAAAGCGAGCAAAAGCTTCGCGTCCAAGTAGTGCTTCATAACCGCATTGGAACGGAGCAATGAAGGTTAAATGTTCGCTACGGAAGTTATCGGGGAAGCCGAATATAACCTTTAGTAGCAGGGAGCCCGTGCAGTGAGCCCTTGGGCCTGGCATTACTCCTTTAAAGGTAGTGTTGCTATGGCAAATTTTCGTTGGGTCTATCCCCATTTCACGGATTGTATCCTGGTATATCAGGTTTAAACTGCTGCCACTGTCCATCAGGACTCGTGCAAAGTGGTATCCGTCAATTATTGGGTCTAATACCAGGGGAGCCCATCCTGCCCGCCGGATACTTGCTGAGTAATCACGATGGTCGAAAGTGACTGGTTGAGACGACCAGTGGCAGGGTTTTGCGGTGATAGCCCCTTGGGCATATTTATCTGGGAGGGCCGCTTTGCTTCCATTGATCACGTGTAATACGTTGACTATTTTGACTTCTGATGGAAACTTCTTTTGTTCCCCAGCGTCTTGCTTGAGAGGCTCATCCTCATCTTCGCTTGGTGTATCCTCCCCCTTGTGTACGGCGTTGAGCTTGCCGGACTGCTTGAAGACCCAACATTCTCTGTGGGTATGATTAGCGGGTTTACCAGGGGTGCTATGGATCTGACATTCTTGGTCCAGAATTTTGTTTAGGCTGGCCAGTTCATCTCTGGCGCCTTTCGAGGGCAGCTTTTTCTGACCTGACCGAGAGCTTCGGAATCTGGCATGTACCGTCGTGCTCTTCGGGCTGTCTTCTTTATTCCGACGTTTATTATTTTTGCTGCGTCATGATTTCCCATTTTCATCTCTAACTTCGGATGTTCTTGGGTCGCTGGTGCTGCATCTAGCTAGCCAGCTGTCCTCACCCACGCAAAAGCGGGTCATGAGGCTTGTTAATGCTGCCATTGTTCTCGGCTTTTCTTGGCCGAGGTGTCTGGCAAGCCATTCGTCGCGGACGCTATGCTTAAAAGCTGCCAAGGCTTCGGCGTCTGGGCAGTCGACTATTTGGTTCTTCTTAGTTAGGAACCCATTCCAAAGCTTTTGGGCTGACTCTCCGGGCTGTTGATTATATGGCTCAAAGCGTCCGCATCCGGGGGTCGGACATAAGTCCCTTGAAAATTTGCCCGAAAAGCGTTTTCGAGCTCTTCCCAGCTTCCAATTGAGTTTTTGGGGAGGCTTTTAAGCCAGTGCCGAGCTGGCCCTTTGAGCTTGAGGGGTAAGTACTTGATGGCGTGGAGATCGTCTCCTCGAGCCATATGGAGTGAAGGATATAGACCTCAATCCAGACCCCAGGGCCTATTGTTCCGTCGTATGACTCTATGTTTACGGGTTTGAATCCCTCTGGGAATTCATGGTCCAACACCTCATCGGTGAAACATAGGGGGTGTGCGGCACCCCTGTAGCTGGGTGTACCGCATTGTTCTGATGTTTGTTGTGTTACATCATATGCTGGGGCGTGCTTCCGTGGTCCATAGATGGATCTGGTTGCGTCGTCCTTTTGGTGCGAGCCCTCGTGTGGATCGCTTATTGGCTTGTGAGTGGAGTTGTTTGCCGCTCCATGTTGGCCGTGGGGTCGTCTATCCGGCCAGGTGGCCGTTTTGATTTTTGGTTGTGGGGGATCTAGGGCCTCCTCATCGAATTCGGGTAGCAACTTCCGCTTCGCGTAGCTCTTGGTGGGGCGATTACCACCATACTTTGCTGCTGTGTTGAGTACTTTACTCCATCTGATTTGGAGTGTGTCCTGCGCAGCCTTGAGCCTTTGCTTCTGCTTTTTCAGACTCCTCGCGGTGGCAATAAGCCTTTGACGGGCATTCTGCTGCTCCAGGTGCCTGTTCGGCGTTATGTCATCCGGACTTTTATCTTTGACAGAATTGGTTTGTTCAGTTTGATTTTCCGTATTGCCGTGGTCCGGCAGTAGTTCGCCCTGCTCCAACGCTGGGTCTGTATGATCGTTATTTCCACCGAGGCGGGATTTGGGGCGGCGCTTACGCCGCCGCTTTGACTGCTTCTCGAGGGGACAAGCCTTCGTTGCGTCCCTCCGTTCCTCGCCGTTGTCTTCTTTTGGTGTGTCCACCATGTATACGTCATATGATGAGGTGGACGTCCAGCGCCCTGTGGGCGGTGGTTCCTCTTCGCCTCCCGCATCTTCGTCCATACCGTCGATGTCTTCGGAGTCGAAGTCAAGCATGTCGGTTAAATCATCGTCAGTGGCTATGAAGTGGGTGGTGGGTGGGCGTCGAATTTCTCCGTCGTCCGCATCCCAATCCTATTGGCCATAGTCCGGCCAGGGCTCTCCTGACAAAGAGAGAGACCTTAGTGAATTCAGAATGTCGCCGAAGGGCGAGTGCTGAAAGATATCCGCGGCGGTGAATTCCATGATCAGCGCCCAATCAGATTTGATTGGCAGGGGTGCGGACGGTTCGGAGTCCAGAAAAGAGTCCGGCACCTTGGAGTCACGGGCTTCGCAGAGGATTAGGCTGGTGTTCGGCTCGATCGCCGTTGAGACTGCAGCCCCTGAGGCGCTGTCTAGCCACCAGTCCTCGATTGGTGCAGTTGGCTCCGAGCTAAGGGTCGGAGCTGATGTGGGCGCGGCTTCTAGGGTACTGTTCGGCGGCAGAGCTAGGTCATACCCGTCGTGACAGTGCGGCACGCCCGGCCGTGGCTCGAATCCATCAAAGATCAAGTCTCCGCAGATGTCGGACGTGTAGTTCAAACTTCTAAATCTGACCTGACGGCCAGGGGCGTAGCTTTCAATCTGCTCCAGATGGCCAAGCGAATTAGCCCGCAGTGCAAAGCTGCCGAATACAAAGATCTGTCCGGGGAGAAAAGTCTCTCCCTGGACCGCATCGCTATCGATGATAGTAGGAGCCATCAAGCCTTAACGGCGATGACACAGAGGTACTGTCAATGAAAGCACCAATGTCGGTGTCAAAACCGGCGGATCTCGGGTAGGGAGTCCCGAACTGTGCATCTAGGCCAGATGGTAACAGGAGGCAGGGGACACAATGTTTTACCCAGGTTCAGGCCCTCTTGATGGAGGTAAAACCCTACGTCCTGCTTGATTGATATTGATGATATGGGTAGTACAAGAGTAGATCTACCACGAGATCAAAGAGACTAAACCCTAGAAGCTAGCCTATGGTATGATTGTATGTTGAGGTTGTTGTCCTACGGACTAAAACCCTTCGGTTTATATAGACACCGGAGAGGGTTAGGGTTACACAAGGTTGGTTACAAAGGAGGAGATATCCATATCCGTATTGCCTAGCTTGCCTTCCACGCCAAGTAGAGTCCCATCCGAACACGAGACGAAGTCTTCAATCTTGTATCTTCATAGTCTAACAGTCCGGCCAATGGAGATAGTCCGGCTGTCCGGAGACCCCCTAATACAGGACTCCCTCAAGGAGGAAGAGGAAAATTCTCCCCATCCAGCCGGGGGGATAAGAAAAGGAAAGTCGCCCCATCCGGGGAGGCCGAAGGGTCCAAGAAGGGAAGAGCCCTCCTTCCGGACCATTCCACCACAGCCGCGTTCAACAACGAGGAGTGGTTGCCCAGGGACAAGCCCCTGGCGAAGTCGTAAGTATCCGGATACCATAACAATTTTGGTTTATTTCGTTTCATTGTTTCTTATCATGCCGAACATGATCATGCAGCCTACCCAAGGATCGTCTCGACATATCCTCTTCGGATGGGTCTCTGGGCCTATCGGAGATGAACAGTGATTCGCTCCCGACCGCCTCCTTCCCCTGCCCTACGGACGACGCCGAGGTGTTGTCCCGAAGGGCACCAAGCCAAGGGAAGGTAGTTCTGGGGGTGCCCCAAGGCGACCTCCCAGACGCCGGGCGCATGGGAGGCAAGGCTCCCGTGGGCCCTAAGGATGGGGGCAGCAAGTCCGGCCCCCGGCCGAATACTGCGCCGGAACCTCCCGTGGTTCCGGACTCTGTCGGGCGACCCCTCACAAAGGGGGGCGAGCCGTCTATGCCGATGGCCTCTGTCCATCCAGAGGCACCGGACAACTTGCTGGAAGCGCTTCGTGGAGCTTCCATTGACGAAGAGCACCACACTGTCATGAGTGCGGTGGTAGAGAAGGTTCAGTCCACTAAAAGCAGACTGACTAAAGCTTGTGCCAGCCTCTTAACAGGCTTTGAGGTAAGTAATCAATTTATAAGAAAATGCTATAGCATAGACAGTAGCCCCTGATGCTCTGTTTGGCGTTCGCAAAGAAAGGCCGAACAGAGGATCAAATAATAATCACAGGAGTCTAATCAGAATGTGTCTTATGTGAATAAGCAGGCTTCATTGCTGGCCGCTGCCGCTCGCACTGCGGAGGTCTCCGCACTGAAGCGGGACCTTGAGCGGTCCGAAAAAGAGCTCGGCCTTACCAAGAGGCAGCTCGAAGAGAACAAAGGTAAGTAATACCCGTCCGTATATTGATAAGGAATAAAAAGTAATGTGGTTGTTAAGTCACAAGATCATCATGAATTTTGCTAGGGACCACGAGCGAAGTGGCGGCACTGAAGGAGGCGCTGTCCAAGGCCGAAGACAAAGCGGCCAAGGAGCGCACCGAGCGTGAGAAGCAAGAAGCTCGAGTCGGCAAGGTGCAGCAAGAGCTCCAGGATCTCATCAAAAAATACGAGTCCTTGGAGCGTGACTCTAAGACACAAGGGTCTGAGCTTGCGAAGGCCCTTGAGAGTGCAAAAAATGCCAAGGCCGAAGCCCACAAGGCCCTCCAAGAGATTCAGGCGGTCCAGAAGATAGCGGCGGGTAAGGAATTCATTATGCAAAGCAAGCATGTGAAGGAAACTTTCCTTTTACTTACCCGAGTTCGGAGCTCTCCAGGAGCGTTCGCAGATCTTCCCCGCAGTGTATCCGATGCCGCGGAATTTTACCGAGCCGAAGAAGGGAGCTCTACGGAGAAGTTGTTCTGGTCTCAGTATACTGGGACCGAACATCCGATGCCCTTGAGCGACCAGTTGAAGCAATTGGTTGAGCTCCACAAGGCGGCCGAACATGCCATGAAGGGCCTCATAGTCTGGATGTGGCCTGGCGAGCCCCTGCCTGGCAGCTACTTCGGCCTGGTGAGGCGGCTTGTGAATGCCTGCCCACGTCTTGAAGTCATAAAGCGGTCCATCTGCATTGAGGGTGCGCACAGGGCTTTTGCCCGAGCGAAAGTGCACCGGGCGAAGATAGACGCCGAGAAGCTGGTGAAGGAGGGGCCGCCGGAGGGCAAGGAGCATCGCCGCCCTCAGAATTATTATGACAGCGTCTTGAAGGGTGCCCGCCTTGTGGCGGAGGAATGTTCTAAGGATGTAATATTTGAATGAATGTACTCATGTGGTCCTGTAATATGAAAACGACTTCGTCTGCGCTATATAACGCTTGTTGATTTAAAATATTACCTTCTGTGCGGCCATTTATAAAATCTGAGAGTTGGCCAGTCGTCGGCTTCTGCCCCATGTAGCTAGTAATGAGGTGTTCGGGATAAATCTGATCACTCTTTATCCCAGTTTTAGGTCCTTCGAAGGAGGTGTTCAGCACAACGAACCAGGCAATCGGACTATAAGGCTTTATCGCTCTCACATAGCCATAGAACTCTACAATTTTAAATTTTGGCGAAGCCCCTAGTATTTGGAAGGCCGAACTTGGGGCGCTATGAACGCCTAAATCGGACAAGGCCGACTCCTCGCCTGATGCGGAAAAAAATCTTTAGGGATTTGGGATCTCTCGAACAGCGACCAGCTTTCGCCGCATCATGACAGTCAGTTTTCGGCTTTCTCTACTAAGGTGCTCGTCTGGAAGAACCGAGACACAATCACAGTAGCTCTCCCAGTGCTACCTTAGCCGATATAGCGGAACGTAAGGCACCAAAACATGAGAGCCGAGCAAACCCAACTATTGACCCAAGACATGATTCGGAGCTGATGCATATAATGCTATAAGTTCGGGGTGCCACACTGTCGAAAGTGTTCGGACTTTTCTTGCCGTGTTATGGGGTACACTGAAGCCCCTGGCATACTGACCGTACCAGAATGTACGGGAGCAACTTGTCGTGAATAGACAAACAAATAAAAGAAATAAAAAATAAGAAGGTGAAGAAATGTAATAATAAGCTGACGCTGTGCATTGTTATTTATAGGATACGTCAAAGCGTATGTGTATAAGTAGTACAATAAGAAAAAATAGGACTATCTGACATGTACGATCCGAGAGCAAGTTGCGTGCGGGTAAGTAAAACAGGTATAACGATCGGTATGAGAAACCACCTAGGTATTCCCTTGTACGTCAAAGCTTCTTGCTCCCTTGGTGCTTCCCTCCCGTAATGGGTCCGATGATCTAGCTATCGGAGAGGGCCTCCAGAGAATAGGGTCCTAAAAGGAAGAGAATGATAAAGATATACTGGTCCTGAGGCGGTTGAACAGCGTTGTGGGACGTGCCATAGCCGTGCCTCCGCCTATACCCATGGTATCTTTAGTGCGTAGTTATGTATGCGCGGCATAAATTTCGTCGCTTGACTGGGACTAGGACGGAGGCTGAATTGCTAGGCGAGCTCTGAACGCGCTTGGGGATTCTGTTGCAGGTTATTCCGGACTAGCTTGAATGTGTCTATGGACCTTGTCGCCAAACTGGTTGTTTGCCTCAAAACTGCTTTGCATTTCTGCTGCAAGGGCCGTAGTGTGCTCCTCTGTGCAGAGCGAGCGTTCTGTGTTTCCGTTAACTGTTATAACCCCGCGAGGTCCTGGCATTTTGAGGTTGAGGTATGCATAATGCGGTACCGCATTGAATCTAGCGAATGTGGTTCGTCCGAGTAGTGCGTGATAGCCACTGCGGTAGGGGATGATATCGAAGATTAACTCTTCGCTTCGGAAGTTATCCGGAGATCCGAAGACCACTTCCAGTGTGATTGAGCCCATGCAACAGGGCTCTACACCTGGTATGACACCTTTGAAGGTGGTTTTTGTGGGTTTGATCCTCAAGGGGTCGATACCCATTTTGCGCACTGTATCCTGATACGGTCAGTACGCTAGGGGCTTCAGGCTGCTGCCACCGTCCATAAGGACTCGAGTGAGGTGGAATCTGTCAATGATAGGATCGAGGACCAATGCGGTAGAACCGCCATGACGGATACTAGTGGGGTGGTCCCTGCGATCAAAAGTGACCGGACAAGAAGACCATGGATTGAACTTTGGGGCGACTGGCTCCATCGCCTTGATGTCCCTGAGTGCACGCTTTCGTTCCTGCTTGGGGATATGGGTTGCGTATAACATGTTCACCATTTTCACTTGGGGAGGAAATTTCTTCTGTCCTCCTGTGTTCGGCGGCCGGGGCTCCTCCTCGTCGTCGCTATGCAGCCCCTTTTCCTTGCTTTCGACATTCAACTTGCCGGCCTGTTTGAACACCTAGCATTCTCTGTTGGTGTGGTTGGCTGGCTTATCGGGGGTGCCGTGAATTTAACATGAGCGGTCGAGTATGCGGTCCAAACTGGACGGACCCAGATTGTTTCTTTTCAACGACTTTTTCCGCTGACCGGATTTAGAGCCACTGAATCCGGCATTGACTGCTGTGTCTTCGGCGTTATCGCCGTTGTTGCGGCGCTTGTATCTGTTGCGACATGGCTTGCTGTTTTTGTCTCTGGCTTCCGATGTGCCAGGGTTGCTTGCTGTGTTGTTGCTATGTGCCAACCAGCTATCCTTGCCCGCGCAGAAGCGGGTCATGAGTGTTGTGAGGGCTACCATGTACTTTGGCTTCTCTTGGCCAAGATGTCTGGCGAGCCACTCGTCACGGATGTTATGTTTAAAGGCCGCTAGGGCTTCGGCATCCAAACAATCCACAATTTGGTTCTTTTTGGTTAGGAACCGAGTCCACAATTTCCTAGCTGACTCTCTGGGCTGTTGTGTTATGTGACTTAAATCATCAGCATCCGGTGGTCGCACATAATTACCCTAGAAGTTGTCCAGGAATGCGTCTGCCAGGTTCTCCCAACTTTCGATGGAGTTTTCTGGCAAGCTATTTAGCCAATGTCAGCTAGTCCTTTGCGTTTTAACGGGAGGTACTTGATGGCGTGTAGATCATCCCCGCGGGCCATGTGAATGTGGAAGAAGAAATCCTCTATCCATACCGCGGGGTCAGTAGTACCATCGTATGATTCAATATTCACGGGTTTGAATACTTCTAGGAATTCATGATCCATTACCTCATCAGTGAAGCATAGGGGGTGTGCGGCGCCTCTGTGCCGGGCTATGTCACGACGCAGTTCGTACGAGTCTCGTCTACTGTGTTCGGCCCGGCCGGGTTTGTTTTTGGTATATCCGACATGACGGTCGTCGTCATGTGTTGGGGCGCGCCCTCGTGATCCGAAGATCGATCTTTTGTGTCATGCTTTGTTTTCCAATACGTCTCGCAGGTCCTGCATGTTACCCCGGGCCTTGCTATTTTTGTTTGACTGGCGACGGGGTGCGGGCTGGACTTCGTGCTTATATGCCACTTTGTCGCGGCCACGAGGTGGCCGGTCTGCCGCATCATACGCTGGAAGCGCAGGCCCTAATGCTTCCTCTTCAATCTGGGGTAGCAACCTGCGCTTTGGGAAACTTTTGATTGGGCGCTCAAGTTCGTGTTCCTCGGCTGCTAGGACCTCAGTCCATCTATCCGCTAGCAGATCTTGCTCAGCTTGAAGCTATTGTTGCCTTTTCTTCAGGCTTTTTGCTGTGGCAATAAGCCGACGCTTGAAGCGCTCCTGTTCGACGGGATCCTCATGCACGATAAATTCTTCGTCGCCGAGGCTCACCTCATCTTCAGAGAGAGGCATGTAATTTTCATCCTCTGATTCTCTGTTTACTGCATGTTCCTTGAGGCTGGCTTGCCCATCCTCCTGCTCAAAGCCTGGCTGGAGGGGTTTGTCTTCGTCTTCGGCACTATTTGCCGCATTATTATCTCCTGTGCCGGTATCGCTGTTTTTGCTATGGCGGGGCTTAGAGCGGCACCGATGACGCCGGTTCTTGGATTGCTTCTCAGGGGAATTATCCTCCGTTGCCTTGTTGCCATCGCTTTCTTTGGGGGTGTCCACCATGTATATATCATACGATGAGGTGGCCGTCCAGCGCCCTATGGGCGGTGGTTCCTGTTCGTGTCCCGCATCGTCGTCCATACCGTCGATTTCTTCGGAGTCGAAGTCAAGCATGTCGGTTAGGTCATCGACAGTGGCTATTAAATGGGTGGTGGGTGGGGAATGAATTTCTTCGCCGTCCGCTTCCCACTCGAGCCGGACATAGTTCGGCGAAGGGTCTCCTGACAAGGAGAGAGACCGTAATGAGTTTAGCACGTCGCCTAGGGGCGAGTGCTGAAAGATATCCGCGGAGGTGAACTCCATGATTGGTGCCCAATCAGATTGGATGGGCACGGACGCGAGCAGTTCGGAGTCTGTGGCCGGGGACGAATCCGAGTGTCCGGCAACACAGGTCTCATAGGAGGTGAAATCCTGGTTGCTATTATACGGATATGAAATATTTGGTGTGTTTTATAAGAAATATCAATTTGATTAGTACATGGATTATCAATAATAGGCTAATTACCCCGCTTATTGGGGTTTTCTCTTGCAGACGGTTACTCAGACAGCACCATGGGCGATGAACTCAAACAACCCGCACGGTTTTTAGAAAGTAGGCATGTTCGATTAACCGATAGCAAACTGTTTGCGTTAGGCCACCTTACACAAACATTTCCACACAAAGAACTGTGTGTGATATACATACTAACGGAAATGATTTTCTGGGATTCACCGTGTGGGATGTACATATGAACGGAAATGATTGGGTTTCAATGCCTCGCCCGATCGCACACGAGCTCATTTGGCCCCAGCCTGTGTCCTATCCCCGACGGTTTCTGGGTTGTGTGGGAAGGACCCCCCTATCGCCCACACTCACTTGGCGACGGTTCCAAATACGGTCACGGAAAGGGGTTAAAAACCGTTTTTATAGCACGCCGTTGTACCAGTGAAGAGACTTGCCGGTAACATATTGAACTAGGTATGAAGATACCGATGATCGAATCTCGGATAAGTAACATACCGATGAGAAAGGAATAACGTATGTTGTCATTACGGTACGACCGATAAAGATCTTCATAAAATATGTGGGAACCAATATGAGCATCCAGGTTCCGCTGTTGGTTATTGACTGGAGAGGTGTCTCGGTCATGTCTACATAGTTCTCGATCCCGTAGGGTCTGCACGCTTAACGTTCGATGACGATTTTGTATTATATGAGTTATGTGATTTGGTGACCGAATGTTGTTCGGAGTCCCGGATGAGATCACGGACATGAAGAGGAGTCTCGAAATGGTCGAGAGGTAAAGATTCATATATAGGACGATGATATTCGGACACCGGAAGTGTTCCGGGGGTACCGGGTACATATCGGGTCACCGGAAGGGGTTCCGGGCATCCCCCCGGCAACTACATGTGCCTAATGGGCCAAGAAGGGGACAGACCAGCCCATAGGGGGCTGGTGCACCCCATGTAGGCCGAAATAAGGGGAAGGAAAGAGGGGAAGAGACAAAGGAAGGGGAGCAATTCGGCCCCCCCTTCCTTCTCTCCTCCCTCCTCCTTCCTTCCCCCAGATGAATATGGAAGGGGGAGGCCGAATTGGGAGGCACCCAAGTAGGATTCCTCCTACTTGGAGCGCCCCCTTGGCTGCCTCTCCTCCCCTCCAACCTATATATATGTGGGGGGCACCGCTAGAACACAGATCAACTGTTGTTAGCCGTGTGCGGCGCCCCCTCCACAGTTTACGCCTCTGGTCATATTCACGTAGTGCTCAGGAGAAGCCCTGCGCGGATCACTTCACCATCATCGTCACCACACCGTAATGCTGATGGAACTCTCCCTCGACACTTTGCTGGATCAAGAGTTTGAGGGATGTCATCGAGCTGAACGTGTGCAGAATTCGGAGGTGCCGTACGTTCGGTGCTTGATCGGTCGGAACCAGAAGAAATTCGACTACATCAACTGCGTTGTCAAATGCTTCCGCTTTTGGTCTACGAGGTTACATGGACACACTCTAGCCCTCTCGTTGCTATGCATCTCCTAGATAGATCTTGCATGAGCGTAGGTTTTTTTTGAAATTGCATGCCACGTTTTCCAACATTCATGTTTTGATCATACTGAATGCAAAATGCATGACCTTTTAAGGTAGCTTTCTTGTTATTTATCAAGAGAAGAATGCTTTATTGGTGATTCGGAATCATTAGAAGGTACAGACATGTAAAAATTGAGACGTGTTACTGTTGTCACTAAGAAGGATATATTAGTGTTACCTGGCATGGGTAAGGGGAAACTTCTGGTGAGGACTTTCCAAACTGCTCAGAAGGCACGGATAGTAGAGGAGACAATTTTGAAGAGATTTCCGTATCTTCATGTTTTGGAACTGAGCGACTCACTTGTACAAAGCATTCCAGATTACATAGGTAATTTGCTACATATACGTCTACTTGACCTTGATGGTACTAGCATATCTTGCCTTCCTGAGTCCATTGGCTCCCTGAAAAATCTTCAAATATTGAATTTGCAAAGATGTAGTGCTCTGCATCATCTTCCTTTGGCTGTCACTCAGTTGTGTAGTTTAAGGCGTCTCGATCTTGAAGATACATCAATCAATCAGGTTCCAAAAGGAATAGGCAGATTGGTGTAGCTCAGTGATTTAGAAGATTTCCCAATTGGTGGTGGAAATGATAATGCTATAGTACAAGATGGATGGGAGTTGGAAGAGTTGAGATATCTTTCACAGCTAAGGCGGCTTTATATGATTAAAATGGAAAGAGGAGCTCCTCCTAGTACAGATTCATGGTGGCTAAGAGATAAGAAATATCTCAAAATTTTTAGTCTAAGGTGTACCGAGTGTATTGGTGAATCATATCCAGAAGAAGATATTTGTAATATTGAGAAGACCTTTGAGCAACTAATCCCAACACAGAACTTGGAAGATCTAGGTATTGATGTTTTTTGGTCGGAGGTATCCTACCTGGCTTGGTACTAATTATTTGTCTTCATTGAAACATTTGAGGCTCGTCGATTGTGAATTCTTGGTGCATCTGTTGGGGAACGTAGTAATTTCAAAAAAATTCCTACGCACACGCAAGATCATGGTGATGCATAGCAACAAGAGGGGAGAGTGTTGTCTATGTACTCTCGTAGACCGGAAGCGGAAGCGTTAGCACAACGCAGTTGATGTAGTCGTACGTCTTCATGATCTGACCGATCAAGTACCGAACGCACGGCACCTCCGAGTTCTGCAGACGTTCAACTCGATGACGTCCCTCGAACTCCGATCCAGCCGAGTTTTGAGGGAGAGTTCCGTCAGCACGACGGCGTGGTGACGATGATGATGTTCTACCAACGCAGGGCTTCGCCTAAGCACCGCTACGATATGACCGAGGTGGATTATGGTGGAGGGGGGCACCGCACACGGCTAAGAGATCAAGAGAGCAATTGTTGTGTCTTTGGGGTGCCCCCTGCCCCCGTATATAAAGGAGTGGAGGAGGGGGAGGGCCGACCCTCTCTATGGCGCGCCCTAGGGGAGTCCTACTCCCACCGGGAGTAGGATTCCCCCTTTCCTAGTAGAACTAGGAGCCCTTCCAAGTAGTAGGAGTAGGAGGGAAGGAAAGGGAAGGGAAAAGGAGAAGGAAGGAAGGGGGCGCCCCCCCTCCCTAGTCCAATTCGAACCAGCCCATGGAGGGGTGCGACCACCCTTTGAGGCCTTTCTCTCCTTTCCCGTATGGCCCATTAAGGCCCAATACGAATTCCCGCAACTCCCCGGTACTCTTGAAAATACCCGAATCATTAGGAACCTTTCCGATGTCCGAATATAGTCGTCCAATATATCGATATTTACGTCTCGACCATTTCGAGACTCCTCGTCATGTCCCCGATCTCATCCGGGACTCCGAACTCCTTCGATACATGAAAACACATAAACTCATAATATAACCGTCATCGAACTTTAAGCATGCGGACCCTACGGGTTCGAGAACTATGTAGACATGACCGAGACACGTCTCCGGTCAATAACCAATAGCGGAACCCGGATGCTCATATTAGCTCCTACATATTCTACGAAGATATTTATCGGTCAAACCGCATAACAACATACGTTGTTCCCTTTGTCATCGGTATGTTACTTGCCCGAGATTCGATCGTCGGTATCCCAATACCTAGTTCAATCTCGTTACCGGCAAGTCTCTTTACTCGTTCCGTAATACATCATCCCGCAACTAACTCATTAGTTGCAATGCTTGCAAGGCTTATAGTGATGTGCATTACCAAGTGGGCCCAGAGATACCTCTCCGACAATCGGAGTGAAAAATCCTAATCTCGAAATACGCCAACCCAACAAGTACCTTCGGAGACACCTGTAGAGCACCTTTATAATCACCAAGTTACGTTGTGACGTTTGGTAGAACACAAAGTGTTCCTCCGGTAAACGGGAGTTGCATAATCTCATAGTCATAGGAACATGTATAAGTCATGAAGAAAGCAATAGCAATAAACTAAATGATCAAGTGCTATGCTAACGGAATGGGTCAAGTCAATCACATCATTCTCCTAATGATGTGATCCCGTTAATCAAATGACAACTCTTTGTCTATGGCTAGGAAACATAACCATCTTTGATCAACGAGCTAGTCAAGTAGAGGCATACTAGTGACACTCTGTTTGTGTATGTATTCACACATGTATCATGTTTCCGGTTAATACAATTCTAGCATGAATAATAAACATTTATCATGATATAAGGAAATAAATAATAACTTTATTATTGCCTCTAGGGCATATTTCCTCTAGTCTCCCACTTGCACTAGAGTCAATAATGTAGTTCACATCACCATGTGATTTAACACCAATAGTTCACATCACCATGTGATTAACACCCATAGTTCACATCGTCATGTGACCAACACCCAAAGGGTTTACTAGAGTCAATAATCTAGTTCACATCGCTATGTGATTAACACCCAGAGAGTACTAAGGTGTGATCATGTTTTGCTTGTGAGAGAAGTTTAGTCAACGGGTCTGCCACATTCAGATCCGTAAGTATTTTGCAAATTTCTATGTCAACAATGCTCTGCACGGAGCTATTCTAGCTAATAGCTCCCACTTTCAATATGTATCCAGATTGAGATTTAGAGTCATCTGGACCAGTGTCAAAATTTGTATCGACGTAACCCTTTACGACGAACCTTTTTGTCACCTCCATAATCGAGAAACATATCCTTATTCCACTAAGGATAATTTGACCTTTGTCCAGTGATCTACTCCTAGATCACTATTGTACTCCCTTGCCAAAAATAGTGTAGGGTATACAATAGATCTGGTACACAGCATGACATATTTTATAGAACCTATGGCCAAGGCATAGGGAATGACTTTCATTCTCTCTCTATCTTCTGTCGTGGTCGGGTTTTGAGTCTTACTCAACTTCACACCTTGTAACACAGGCAAGAACTCTTTCTTTGACTGTTCCATTTTGAATTACTTCAAAATCTTGTCAAGGTATGTACTCATTGAAAAAACTTATCAAGTGTCTTGGTCTATCTCTATAGATCTTGATGCTCAATATGTAAGTAGCTTCACCGAGGTCTTTCATTGAAAAACTCTTATTCAAGTATCCCTTTATGCTATCCAGAAATTCTATATCATTTCCAATCAATAATATGTTATCCACATATAATATCAGAAATGCTACAGAGCTCCCACTCACTTTCTTGTAAATACAGGCTTCTCCAAAAGTCTGTACAAAACCAAATGCTTTGATCACACTATTAAAGCGCTTATTCCAACTCCGAGAGGCTTGCACCAGTCCATAAATGGATCGCTGGAGCTTGCACACTTTGTTAGCTCCCTTTGGATCGACAAAACCTTTTGGTTGCATCATATACAACTCTTCTTTAATAAATCCATTAAGGAATGCAGTTTTGTTTATCCATTTGCCAGATTTCATGAAATGCGGCAATTGCTAACATGATTCGGACAGACTTAAGGATAGATACGAGTGAGAAATAACTCTCATTGTAGTCAACACCTTGAACTTGTCGAAAACCTTTTTGCGACAATTCTAGCTTTGTAGATAGTAACACTACTATCAGCGTACGTCTTCCTCTTGAAGATCCATTTAGTCTCAATGGCTCACCGATCAATGGGCAAGTCAATCAAAGTCCATACTTTGTTCTCATACATGGATCCCATCTCATATTTCATGGCCTCAAGCCATTTCGCGGAATCTGGGCTCATCATCGCTTCCTCATAGTTCATAGGCTCGTCATGGTCAAGTAACATGACCTCCAGAACAGGATTACCGTACCACTCTGGTGCAGATCTCACTCTGGTTTACCTATGAGGTTGGGTAGCAACTTGATCTGAAGTTACATGATCATCATCATTAGCTTCCTCACTAATTGGTGTATTAGTCACAGGAACATATTTCTATGATGAACTACTTTCCAATAAGGGAGCAGGTATAGTTACCTCATCAAGTTCTACTTTCCTCCCACTCACTTCTTTCAAGAGAAACTCCTTCTCTACAAAGGAACCATTCTCAGCAACGAAAATCTTGCCTTCGGATCTGTGATAGAAGGTGTACCCAACATTTTCTTTTGGGTATCCTATGAAGACGCACTTCTCCGATTTGGGTTTGAGCTTATCAGGTTGAAACTTTTTCACATAAGCATTGCAACCTCAAACTTTAAGAAACTACAGCTTAGGTTTCTTGCTAAACCATAGTTCATACGGTGTCGTCTCAACGGATTTAGTGGTGCCCAATTTAACGTGAATGTAGCTGTCTCTAATGCATAACCCCAAAACGATAGCGGTAAATCAGTAAGAGACGTCATAGATCGCACCATATCTAATAAAGCACGGTTATGACGTTCGGACACACTATTACACTATGGTGTTCCAGGTGGCGTGAGTAGTGAAACTATTTCACATTGTTTTAACTGAAGGTCAAACTCGTAACTCAAATATTTTACTTCTGCGATCATATCGTAAAAACTTTTATTTTGTTACGATGATTCTCCACTTCACCCTGAAATTCTTTGAACTTTTCAAATGTTTCAGACTTGTGTTTCATCAAGTAGATATACTCATATCCGCTCAAATCATCTGTGAAGATCAGAAAATAATGATACCTTCCGCGAGCTTCAATATTCATTGGACCACATACATCAGTATGCATGATTTCCAACAAATCTGTTTCTTGCTGCATTATTCCGGAGAACGGAGTCTTAGTCATCTTGCCCATGAGGCACGGTTCGCAAGCATCAACTGATTCATAATCAAGTGATTCCAAAAGTCCATCAGCATGGAGTTTCTTCATGCGCTTTACACCAATATGACCTAAACGGCAGTGCCACAAATAAGTTGCACTATCATTATTAACTTTGCATCTTTTGGTTTCAATATTATGAATATGTGTATCACTACGATCGAGATCCAACGAACCATTTTCATTGGGTGTGTAACCATATATGTAAACAGAACAACAATTTATTCTCTTACTTAAATGAATAACCGTATTGCAATAAACATGATCAAATCATATTCATGCTCAATGCAAACACCAAATAACACTTATTTAGGTTCAACACTAATCCTGAAAGTATAGGGAGTGTGCGATGATGATCATATCAATCTTGGAACCACTTCCAACACACATCGTCACTTCACCCTTAACTAGTCTCTGTTCATTCTGCAACTCCCGTTTCGAGTTACTACTCTTAGAAACTGAACCAGTATCAAATACTGGGGGGTTGCTACGAACACTAGTAAAATACACATCAATAATCCGTATATCAAATATACCTTTGTTCACTTTGCCATCCTTCTTATTCGCCAAATACTTGGGGCAGTTCCACTTCCAGTGACCAGTCCCTTTGCAGTAGAAGCACTTAGTCTCAGGCTTAGGACCAGACTTGGGCTTCTTCACTTGAGCAGCAACTTGCTTGCCGTTCTTCTTGAAGTTCCCCTTCTTCCCTTTGCCCTTTTGTTGAAACTAGTGGTCTTGTCTACCATCAACACTTGATATTTTTCTTGATTTCTACCTTCGTTGAGTTCAGCATTACAAAGAGCTTGGGAATCATTTCCGTTATTCCTTGCTTATCATAGTTCATCACGAAGTTCTACTAACTTGGTGATGGTGACTAGAGAATTCTGTCAATCACTATCTTATCTGGAAGATTAACTCCCACTTGATTCAAGCGATTGTAGTACCCAGACAATCTGAGCACATGCTCACTGCTTGAGCTATTCTTCTCCATCTTTTATCTATAGAACTTGTTGGAGACTTCATATCTCTCAACTCGGGTACTTGCTTGAAATATTAACATCAACTCCTGAAACATCTCATATCACTACTAGGGAAAAGCCTATACACAGAATCTTACCAGCAGCGCGCTTTAAAATCAGGCGCTGCTGCTAAGTAGCAGTAGCGCGGGCCATGGAAACTCGCTGCTGAAACAAGTTTATCAGTAGCGCGTGCACTCCAAGAAGCGCTACTGCTAAAATTCCCACGACGCCGCCGCGAGGCCAGTTATAGCAGCAGCGCGTTAAAATAAACAGCGCTACTGCTACGTAACATAGCAGCAGCGCATTCAGGCAATAATCTCTACTGCTAAATTAACTACAAAAATCAATGAGCATTCAGCGCATTCAGCGTAACGTAGCAGCAGCGTATTTTTTATGTCTATGTCTATTTTTACATACTGACACATAGCAGCAGCGCGTTCAGGCCGAAAGGCGCTACTGATAGGTAGTTTAGCAGTAGCGCGTTTACCTATAGCGCGCTACTGCTATTCCATTCCATCTCCCCCCACTCACTAGCCTCATCCACAGATCACACTCACACACACTCACGGTCTCTTCCTCACCCCCCGCGCCACCGGTCCTCCCCCGTCGCCCCTCCCCTGATCTGCGCCGATGTCGCCTCATCCTCCTCGCTGGACTCGGTACCGGCCTCCTCCTCCGTCCTCCCTCCACTCGCCGCTGGCCGCCCCCTCCTCGCTCCGCCTTCCTCCTCGATCCGTCCTCCCTCCACTCGCCGCCGGCCGGCCCCTCCTCGCTCCGCCTTCCTCCTCCGTCCTACTATCTTCTCCCTCCTCGAGTCGCCCCTCCTTGTCCCTCCTCCCTGATACATTTTGATTTAGTAGGCTTTCATATGTAACATTTTGATTTAGTTGATATGATTCAGTTGATTTAGTAGGCTAGTTGATTTAGTTGATTTAGAACATTTTGATTTAGTTTATTTAGTAGGCTAGCTGATTTAGTTGATTTAGTAGGCTAGTTGATTTAGAATATTTTGATTTAGTTGATTTAGTATGCTAGTGGATTTAGTATGCTCGATTTAGTTTTTTTGTAATAAGTTATTTTTTGGCAAAATGTAGGTGCCAATTTAGTTAAATTTGCCACTTGTTTCCTGTGAAGTGAATCGATAATCCTTTGCTCATATTGCTTTAGGAAAATGGCGCCACCACCAGCACCACTATGTCGACCGTGCAAGTCAAGGTGCGCCAGCAGCCTTGCAACTGGCAAGCTGTTCGGCATCTACTTCCATCTGAGTTTTTGTCATGCAGCGGTAAGAAATTAGATGAAATGTAACAACTATTTTATTTTTAGTGTTGGCATTACTGCATTGTGTCATTTTGCTTTTCTTACACAGATCGTCCCATGCAATGTGAGGTTGAAATTCAACAAGCTGACAGGAGACACTGTGACATTTGAGGCTCCTGGGGGGCCGTACACTATGCAGGTCGAGAAAGGACACAATATGTCGCAGATTGGAGGAGATGGATGGGCCCGTTTCCTCGCTCGCATGCGTCTTACTGGTGGTGAGTTGATCAGATTCTCCTTCAGAGCAGAAAGACCCAAGCTGGTTGTCATTTATATCAACCTGGTGGAAGATGATGAAGATGACGAAGATGATGAAGATAATGAGGACCCACTCAATGAAGATGATGAGAACCCACTTCATGAAGCCATCATAGCTCAAAGAATGAGGCTGAGCGAGGAGGAGGTGTGCAACCTATGGGACATAATTCCGCCACGTGATGACTTTGTCGGGGTGCCATTCGTAACCCGCCTGACAAGTACCATGGTCGATCGGCATGAAATGGTATGTTATACGTACTGCATGTAGTAATTTGATGATATATATATGCTTTATTGTCATACTTACAAATGCAAATTATCCGATTATATGCTTAGTGAATCCGATGATATGCTTAGTGTAGAGTCCAATGATATGCTTTGTGGAATCTAGTCGATGATATACTTTAGTGTAGAGTCTGATCACATGCTTATTAGTGTAGAATCCAAGGAACTATTAATAGTGTAGATAATCCATATATATACTTATTAGTAGAATTCATGATTAATTAGTACAAATGCGTAGTACTGTGTCTTTTGATAGTGTAGAAATCTAGACTTAATAGAAATATATTTGCAAGAGTATGTGTGAGGCTATTTATTAATTGATATGTTTTTCTTATTCAGAGATTGCCAAAGAACCTATCTGTGAGTTGTGGTATCGAGCCTGATGAAGAAGGCTCAGTTGGACTACGCCTTACCGCAAGGGGCTCCGTCACCACATGTACTTACCGCATGGGCACAGATGGTCGCACACACTTGAACTCGGTTGGGTGGAAGAGATTCCTCGTTGGCAAGAATCTTCGTGCTGGACAGGCCATCCTAATTACTATCAGGAACACCCACCGCCCAGGCTTGAGGATGATGATCGTCATTGATATCATCTAGAACTACATATGTGTGTGTGGCTATATCATCTAGAACTACATATGATGATCGTCGTCGATATCATGTAGAACTACATATGATGATCGTCGTCGATATCATCTAGAACTAAATATGATGATTGTCGTCGATGTCACCTTGTACTGCTTGAGGATCCATGTTGAGTATATATGAAATTGTTATCTAGTACTCCCTCGGTTCCAAATTACTCGTCATGGTTTGAGTTCAAATTTGAACTAAAACCACGACGAGTAATTTCGAACCGAGGGAGTACTACCTAGTACCTATAATGCTTTATGAAATTGATATCTAGTAGTACCTAGTAGTACCTAGTATCTGGAAATTGCAGTTTATCGAAGCTGGAATGGGAAATGGTGAAAGATATAACAGTAGCGCTGGACCGGGAAATCGCTACAGCTAAGTAATAGCAGCGCGTTCCTGAAAAGCGCTGCTGCTATAGTCAATAGTGATAGCGCGGGTACAGGCAGCGCTACTACTAAGAGTTAGCTGTAGCGCCTTATTGGTAGCGCGGGCACCCGCGCTGCTGCTAGCCTTTTCCCTAGTAGTGTATGGTCCATGACGTTTAAAACGTCTTTGAAGTCCCGATTCTAAGCCGTTTAAGCATGGTGCACTAAACTATCAAGTAGTCATCATATTGAGCTAGCCAAACGTTCATAACGTCTGCATCTGCTCCTGCAATAGGTCTGTCACCTAGCGGTGCATTAAGGACATAATTCTTCTGTGCAGCAATGAGGATAATCCTCAGATCACGGATCCAATCCGCATCATTGCTACTAACATCTTTCAACTTAATTTTCTCTAGGATTATATAAAAAATTAAACGGGGAGCAATATCGCGAGCAATTGATCTACAACATAGATATGCTAATACTACCAGGACTAAGTTCATGATAAATTTAAGTTCAATTAATCATATTACTTAAGAACTCCCACTTAGATAGACATCCCTCTAATCCTCTAAGTGATCGCGTGATCCATATCAACTAAACCATGTCCGATCATCACGTGAGATGGAGTAGTTTCAACGGTGAACATCACTATGTTGACCATATCTACTATATGATTCACGCTCGACTTTTCGGTCTCCGTATTCCGAGGCCATATCTGTTATATGCTAGGCTCGTCAAGTTTAACCTAAGTATTCCACGTGTGCAACTATTTTGCACTCGTTATATTTAAACATAGAGCCTATCACACCCGATCATCACGTGGTGTCTCAGCACGAAGAACTTTCGCAACGGTGCATACTTAGGGAGAACACTTGTACCTTGATAATTAGTGAGAGATCATCTTATAAAGCTACCGTCGAACTAAGCAAAATAAGATGTATAAAAGATAAACATCACATGCAATCAAAATATGTGACATGATATGGCCATCATCATCTTGTGCCTTTGATCTCCATCTCCAAAGCATCGTCATGATTTCCATCGTCACCGGCATGACACCATGATCCCCATCATCTTGATCTATATCAATGTGTCGTCACATGGTCGTCTCGCCAACTATTGCTCTTGCAACTATTGCTATCGCATAGCGATAAAGTAAAGCAATTATTTGGCGCTTGCATCTTATGCAATAAAGAGACAACCATAAGGCTTCTGCCAGTTGCCGATAACTTCAACAAAACATGATCATCTTGTACAACAACTTATATCTCATCACGTCTTGACCATATCACATCACAACATGCCCTGCAAAAACAAGTTAGACGTCCTCTACTTTGTTGTTGCAAGTTTTACATGGCTGCTACGGGCTTTAGCAAGAACCGTTCTTACCTATGCATCAAAACCACAACGATAGTTTGTCAAGTTGGTGCTATTTTAACCTTCGCAAGGACCGGGCGTAGCCACACTCGGTTCAACTAAAGTTGGAGAAACTGACACCCGCTAGTCACCTGTGTGCATAGCACGACTGTAAAACCAGTCTCGCGTAAGCGTAAGCATAATGTTGGTCCGGACCGCTTCATCCAACAATACCGCCGAACCAAAGTGTGACATGCTGGTAAGCACTATGACTTATATCGCCCACAACTCACCTGTGTTCTACTCGTGCATATTACATCAACGCATAAAACCTGGCTCGGATGCCACTGTTGGGGAACGTAGTAATTTCAAAAAAAATTCCTACGCACACGCAAGATCATGGTGATGCATAGCAACAAGAGGGGAGAGTGTTGTCTACGTACCCTCGTAGACCGGAAGCGTTAGCACAACGCAGTTGATGTAGTCGTACGTCTTCATGATCCGACCGATCAAGTACCGAACGCACGGCACCTCCGAGTTCTGCACACGTTCAACTCGATGACGTCCCTCGAACTCCGATCCAGCCGAGCTTTGAGGGAGAGTTCCGTCAGCACGACGGCGTGGTGACGATGATGATGTTCTACCGACGCAGGGCTTCGCCTAAGCACCGCTACGATATGACCAAGGTGGATTATGGTGGAGGGGGGCACCGCACACGGCTAAGAGATCAAGAGATCAATTGTTGTGTCTTTGGGGTGCCCCCTGCCCCCGTATATAAAGGAGTGGAGGAGGGGGAGGGCCGGCCCTCTCTATGGCGCGCCCTAGGGGAGTCCTACTCCCACCGGGAGTAGGATTCCCCCTTTCCTAGTAGAACTAGGAGCCCTTCCAAGTAGTAGGAGTAGGAGGGAAGGAAAGGGAAGGGAAGAGGAGAAGGAAGGATGGAGGCGCCCCCCTCCCTAGTCCAATTCGGACCAGCCCATGAGGAAGGGTGCGGCCACCCTTTGAGGCCTTTCTCTCCTTTCCCGTATGGCCCATTAAAGCCCAATACGAATTCCCGTAACTCCTCGGTACTCCCGAAAATACCCGAATCACTCGGAACCTTTCCGATGTCCGAATATAGTTGTCCAATATATCGATCTTTACGTCTCGACCATTTCGAGACTCCTCTTCATGTCCCCGATCTCATCCGGGACTTCGAATTCCTTCGATACATCAAAACACATAAACTCATAATATAACCGTCATCGAACTTTAAGCGTGCGGACCCTACGGGTTCGAGAACTATGTAGACATGACCGAGACAAGTCTCCGGTCAATAACCAATAGCGAAACCTGGATGCTCATATTGGCTCCTACATATTCTACGAAGATCTTTATCGGTCAAACCGCATAACAACATACGTTGTTCCCTTTATCATCGGTATGTTACTTGCCCGAGATTGGATCGTCGGTATCTCAATACCTAGTTCAATCTCGTTACCGGCAAGTCTCTTTACTCGTTCCGTAATACATCACCCCGCAACTAAATCATTAGTTGCAATGCTTGCAAGGCTTATAGTGATGTGCATTACCGAGTGGGCCTAGAGATACCTCTTCGACAATCGGAGTGACAAATCCTAATCTCGAAATACGCCAACCCAACAAGTACCTTCGGAGACACCTGTAGAGCACCTTTATAATCATCCAGTTACGTTGTGACGTTTGGTAGAACACAAAGTGTTCCTCCGGTAAACGGGAGTTGCATAATCTCGTAGTCATAGGAACATGTATAAGTAATGAAGAAAACAATAACAATAAATTAAACGATCAAGTGCTATGCTAACGGAATGGGTCAAGTCAATCACATCATTCTCCTAATGACGTGATCCTGTTAACCAAATGACAACTCTTTGTCTATGGCTAGGAAACATAACCATCTTTGATCAACGAGCTAGTCAAGTAGAGGCATACTAGTGACACTCTGTTTGTCTATGTATTCACACATGTATCATGTTTCCGGTTAATAAAATTCTAGCATGAATAATAAACATTTATCATGATATAAGGAAATAAATAATAACTTTATTATTGCCTCTAGGGCATATTTCCTTCAGCATCTTCCACCAATTGGGCAGCTACCCAACTTGAAATATCTAAAAATTGATGGAGCAACTACAGTAACCAAGATCGGGTTGGAATTTGTTGGCTGCAGAGAGGGTGATCCAAGATCAACGGGGTTTTTTTCCCCAAACTTGAATCGCCGGTCATTAAGAATGTGCCCAATTGGAACTTGTTAGCTGCCAAAGTTGAGAGCTCTCCCCGGACATCTTGGAGAGGAGGCCACCTCCTTGAAACGACTCCAATTAAGAAGCATGAGCGGCTTAGGGGTGGTGGAGAACCTAGGATTCCTCTTTGAGACCCTTGTAATCACGGGATGTGAAGGCCTAGTGAGAGTCTCAAATCTTTCTGGAGTGAGAGAGCTACGTTCACATGCTTGTCCAAACTTGAGGTGTGTTCGGAAGTTGGACAGTCTGCAGCAGCTGTGGCTGAGCGATGATATGCGGCAGATATCTTCCTTGTGGCTGCCCGGGCTTCAACACCAGCATCAACAACTTCATGGTGAAGATTTGGATGTCTACAAATGGGCTTAGTAGAGGCCCAATTATTTGGCATCCAGAAATACAGGTATCAGTGTTGACTATGCATTTGTATTTTGTGTCATATATATTCCTGGATCCAGTATGTGGTTCCCTTTGTCAATACTCTTTGTGTCATAAGTGCCAGTCTTTGTCTTGTGGATAAGAATATCTCTGGCTTTGTTACCAATTATAAAGCATTGACGAGGCAATTGGATATGTACATACCATCTCCTTGGATTCACAATGTGCTGTTCTTTTTCATAATATTTGCATGCAAGTACTAGTATTGACCTTGTTGATCGAAGTACCCGTGGCTTTGTTACGAATATGTACCTTAGTTGATTACTATTGCCAAACAGCATAAGAGCGTTGTAAAAACAGTGAAATTGTACAAATGCTCCATTTGGCTTAGAATGGGTTTAACCAAAGCCCTTCTACCCCCGTTCTGCCTAGCCCACCCAGAGTGAGGATTTGACTTCACTCAAACATTTCCCTTTCAGCGTGAAATTCTCTATTTTGACCATTCTGGACTTCTTATTCCAACCGTTATTTTGCCATATTTCCTTATTAAGATAACGAGATTACAAAGTTGTCCCCGAAGAGACGAGGTTCAGTTCAGTATTAGGATAAGAACAACCAAAAAACAGCAAGGTTCAAATAATATGCCTAAACAATAACAAGATAACCGTAAGATTTCAGTTTATGAGAAGCGTCAGATCTTGCTGTTCTCTGATTTCTGTTTGATTTTTTACCTTCACCTTTTTTTGTCTGCGGCTCATGTTGATTTCTCTCCTCAGGTCTGGGACTCCCTGTGTGTTCTACAATCACCACACCTTGAGTTGCTTGGTAGACAGTGATCTGCTTTGCTTCCTCCGCTGCAAGAATCATTAACTCCCTCAATCTTAATCGATCCCCTCTTGATAGTACACGTATACCTATGTCTCAAGTAAATTACATGTAAATAGTAGTAGTCTTAATGCTTCTCAGGCAGCTGTCGTGGTCCTAAAATGCACCCACCAAACCTTCACTTGCAAACCGGTTCCTCCTACGCTTGCAGTGTTTGATGCCCTCAAAAGGAAATTCTAGTGTGCAACTCTGCAGCTGGATTTTTAGCTGCCCATCAACTTCAAGCTGACCTATGCTGTCGAGGACAAAGGCAAGCTTGAGAGTCCTGCGATGACACACATGGCGATCCTAGGGTCTTTTAAGAGGATGGGTTCCATTCTCTTGGGGCATTACACTGGTAAATGGTTGTCATGGCTGAGCCCTCGCCAAGCCATTGTCTGCCCTATTTTGTCATGTTCATTGTTGTATGCGAAGCAGGGTTGTGGTAAGATACACAGAGTTGGGTTTTATGCACTATTTACAACGAGTGTTGTCGTGTTTTTTTTGCGGGAGGTGTTGTCATGTTGATGAAGGTGTCAGACATTTTAGGGAAGGAAATAGTTTACACCACTGACTTGATTAGAATTTCCTTGCCGCTGCTAGATAAACATTTTTCCATCCATCCTTGCAGGTTTTTACAGACTCTATCCTTAAGATACCAGAATGTGCCATTTATAGAACGACCAACATCACATGGCAGCCCCAAAGCTTCATTTCGAATTGCCAAAATTCCCTTTACCGCATTCCTCACTGTCTCCGGGACACCCCTCGCCCAAAATGAAATGAAGACTGTGCGTTATTAATTCGTTGCTCAGATGCTTGGTAATATTTGTGTAGCACCTGCAAAAATATGGGCTTCGTCCTCTGCAGCCTAACAGAACAATACACTTTTTGAGGGAACTTACAGAACAATACTCAATCATCTGCGAACATTAGGTGGCTCACCTAAGCGCCTGTGTTATCGCTAATTACGTACAACCTGGCCAATGTTTCCTCATGAGCCCTCATTTTCCATTTTCCATTTATGTATAAAAATATAAACAAATACACGATGAATATTTTTATAGTACAGGATAATAAACATTTTAAAAAACACATGATGTATTTTTTAAGACATTGAAATACTCCCAACAACATTTTGGCCCGGTTTTTTTAAAGCGTAATGTCTATTGTTTTCAAAAACGCGAGCGGCATACTATAGCGAACCCACGCATGGCAGCGAGTCGGTTCACTGTAGCGACCCTTTTTGTTTGTTTTTTATTAGGTTTATAAGGAAACAAATACTTATAAAAATCAGAGGTTTTTTGAAATTTTAGAATGTTTTCTAAAAATCTGAACATTTTCTAAAATTTTGAAAATTTTCTAAGAAAAGAAAAAACATTAATATTTTTGAAAAATACATTTTTTTAATATCATCAACACATTATTTTGAAGGTCTCTTAGAAACCCAAGCATTTTTTGAAATTCTAATTTTTTATTGTTTCAAACATTTTTCAAAGAAAATAAAAAAGAAAACGCTAAAAAACCAGAAAAAAACGGACTCGAACCATCTAGAAGATCCCAAAATAGGTAAAAAAAAATGGGATAAAACCATCTGGAAAGTTGCTAAAACCGGGATTTTTGTAAAACATTCTAAAATTCTAAAATCTGAACATTTTGTAAATCACGTAGCTACTAAATGGGAAGGCCCATCTTAGTCGCTCAGCCGTTCGCCTGTGCCAAACAACGACTGTTGCGTCAAACAAAGATTACCGACCTTTGGCTCTCATGAGGAAAGAAGACACAAAGTAAAGAATGAGTTGCTTCCGTAAAAATAGTTTTTTTAGGTAACCCTAGAAATAGTAAAGTATGGTTCGCAGTCTCGCAGCCTTGCCTCAGGCACTAGATCCAATCAAACTCCGATTTTCAATTGGGCCACTTCTTTTTAGTTTTTATCAGTTTTTTTACGTTTTCTTTTTTTATTTTTGTTTACCCTTCTTTAGAATACATGTAAAAAAATTTAAAACATGTTTTAATTTTTTTACCCATGCTAACAATTTTTTATACATGTTGAACATTTTTAAAATAGATGATGAATATCGTTTCCAAATACTTGTTGAATAATTTTAAAAATTCATGTTCAATGTTTTCAATTATGCGTTGACCATTATTTTAGTAGATGTTGATTTTTTTTTGAATACATGAGAAAATCCTAGTAGTAGCGCTTGAAATATGTATAGTAGTAGCGCTGGGTCCAGCGCTACTGCTAAGTTGTAGCAGTAGCGCAGTTATGGGCAGCGCTACTGGTAAGTATGGTTAGTAGTAGCGCTTCCAGGACCAGCGCTACTGATAACTATCTGTAGCGCTTGTTCATATGAAGCGCTACAGCTAAGCCAGCGCTACTGCTAGGTGCTTTCGAGCGCTACTATTAATGTTCCTGCTTTCACAGATTTGCACCCCCTCTACGTATTTGTGATGTATTTATACAGGCTCTATATAGTCAGGTCATACTAAACATACACTATTCTCATCATATCATAAACATACAATAGTCTCGTCATACCATCATCATCATCATCATCATCATTCAACACAAATATGGTCACATCTCGAAAATAGCGATACACAAGTGCGATCATGTCATGTCTCGAACAAGTGTAACTGCATGGTCATGGCACACACACAAGTTTCATCATTTCTATCTAAACCATGGTGTAGAAGAGAAGAGCGATCAACATGAGCAAGAGTGCGACTATGTAGTACCAGCGGTCCCGCCCCTGCTCATGCTGGAGTGTCCACCTCAAGTAACTACTTTCCGCTTCGATCGGCTTTGCTGCCAAACCCTCTATGGCTAGCACTCGGGTACCTGTGCACCTGGGCCTGAGCGGCTGGCCAGTGGTCGTAGACTCCTGGAACCCTCCCAACGTACACGGCGTAGTAGTCCTTTGCCATCTCCGATCTATGTACCTGCATCGTGAGTTGATGGATTGAATGATAATATGCAACATAGTGTACTTAAGAAAACAAAGAGGCATAATTAGCAAAATACAAGCAACCAATAGTAAACATAAATGACGATGGAGATATTTCCTGATCTTCAAATCTTCCAAGTCTTTCCTTGCCTTCGGCCCATCCTTGGTCTTCTCCGGCATGTTTATCAGTGTTCCAAGCGAGCTCTCGAGGACATTCGTTGTGATATGCATTTGATCAAGGCAATGAGGCGTGTCGTGATTGGGCCAATACTCCAAGTCCCAGAAAACAGACCTCGTTTTCCATACCTTTAGCAGCGGCTCCGGCTCCTTTTTGATCTTTCCAGACGTGGATCATTGTTTCCATTTTCTCAACAACTCACCGATTTCGGCGCCGGCCCTCTTACGTGGAGGTCCTCGATGCTCAGCCAACGCATTGAATGGATCTCCATGCTTTCTCCACGGGTCATCCTTCTCGAGCCATCTACGATGCCCCATGTACACGATTTTCCTGGACCGTCATCTTTCGTTGACGTATGCTGCTGAGACGTTGTATCATCCATGCACCTCGTGCATCCACAGTATCCGTGGCACACCTGGCCTAAGGTGTACCCGTAACCGAGATAGTCGTGCACCGTCGTCATTAGCGCGGCTCTCATATGGAAATACTCTCCTTTGCTGGTGTCCATGTCCATGCCGGTGTTTTCCATAACGTGTCTAGATCCTCTTGCAGAAGCCCCATATACAGGTTAATACTATTTCCCGGTTGTTTCGGCCCTTGAATCAGCATGCTCATGTGTATGTACTTTGTCTTCATACACTTCCATGGGGGAAGGTTGTACATCCATACAAACACGGGCCATGTTTTGTGGTTGGTGTTCTGGTTTCCAAACGGATTCATGCCATTGGTACTCGCACCAAGCATGATGTTCCTTGGATCTTCTGCAGCAAATCCATATACGGCGTTGAATGCTCTCCACTGGCTACCATCTACGAGGTGTCTCAGCTTCGGATCATCTCCATCCTCGGGCTTCTTCCTCTCCGCGTGCCAGCGCATGAGCTTTAATTCCTTAGGATCTACGAAATACTGCTGCAGAGGGAGTGATCGGAAAGTACCATACAACTTTTTGATGAGCTTTCTTTCCTACCTTCTTGTATCGAGAAGCATTGCACACTGGACAGCTGGTTTTTTCCGCGTGCTCCCTCGATAAATGATGCAATCATTGATGCATGTGTGGTTGATGTCTACTACACAACCTTCTCCTTGTAGACGTTGTTGGGCCTCCAAGTGCAGAGGTTTGTAGGACAGTAGCAAATTCCCTCAAGTGGATGACCTAAGGTTTATCAATCCGTGGGAGGCATAGGATGAAGATGGTTTCTCTCAAGCAACCCTGCAACCAAATAACAAAGAGTCTCATGTGTCCCCAACACATCCAATACAATGGTAAATTGTATAGGTGCACTAGTTCGGCGAAGAGATGGTGGTACAAGTGCAATATGGATAGTAGATAATAGTTTTTGTAATCTGAAAATATAAAAACAGCAAGGTAACTAATGATAAAAGTGAGTACAAACGGTATTGCAATGTGTTAAAACAAGGCCTAGGGTTCATACTTTCACTAGTGCAAGTCCTCTCAACAATAATAACATGATTGGATCATGTAACTATCCCTCAACATGCAGCAAAGAGTCACTCCAAAGTCACTAATAGCGGAGAACAAACGAAGAGATTATTGTAGGGTATGAAACCACCTCAAAGTTATTCTTTTTGATCGATCTATTGAAGAGTACGTAGTAAAATAACACGAAGCTATTATTTCCATTCGATCTATCCTAGAGTTCGTAGTAAAATAACACCTTAAGATGCAAATCAACCAAAGCCCTAATGTCACCTAGATACTCCAATGTCACCTCCGCTGTCCAAGAAGAGACTAATATTTTGTAGAGACCATATATTGAGGACTCCTCCGCTGTCAAGAAGAGACTAATATTTTGCAGGAGTCCATGGAAGAAGAAATTGATGAAACTGTGGGCTCATTGGATGAAAAAGATGATGAGGAGAGCGAAGAAGAAAAGGAGGAAGAGAGGATTAGCTACCCGTGCCCACCGTCTAATGAGAGTAACTCTTCAACTCATACATTGTTTAATTTCCCTTCGTGCTTATCAAAGGATGATTGTTATGATCCCGTTGATTCTTTTGAAATATCCCTTTTTGATGATGCTTGCTATGGTTGTGGCCAAGATGCCAATATGAATTATGCTTATGGAGATGAACTTGCTATAGTTCCTTATATTAAATATGAAATTGTTGCTATTGCACCCACGCATGATAGTCCTATTATCTTTTTGAATTCTCCCGACTACACTATATCGGAGAAGTTTGCCCTCTTTAAGGATTATATTGATGGGTTGCGTTTCACTACTACACATGATGATTTTGATAGAAATAATATGCATGTACTTGCTGCTCCTACTTGCAATTATTATGGGAGAGGAACTACATCTCCGCCTCTCCATATTTCCAATGTGATAAAATTGCACGAAATTGTTTATACTATGCATTGGCCTTTACTATGTGTGCATGAATTGTTCTTTTATGACATGCCGATGCATAGGAAGAGAGTTAGACTTTGTTCTTGCATGATATATGTTACTTTGTGCTCACTACTAAATCAAAAATCATTGTTAATTAAAATTGGCTTTGATATATATCCCAAATACACATACTCTCATTCACACACATATTCCTATTCTTGAAATGAACAACTTCTTACTCACATATATATATATATATATATATATATATATATCAAAGTATGAACAACAGAAGGTCAAAGTCCAGCGGAAAATTGTACAGACAGGGTATCCCATGCTACACGAGCTGCAGAACAAGCCAAACAGAAACAAATAGCTGCCACCAAACAAGCAGAGACAACCCTAATTATTGCAACACCTTCCATAGTACCACCAGCTGCACGATTTACTCGTTCGTCAACTCAGCTAGCAGCACGTTCCTAAGCTCCCTTGCCACCTGACACTACTTCCGAATGAAGGAAATATGCCCTAGAGGCAATAATAAAGTTATTATTTATTTCCTTATATCATGATAAATGTTTATTATTAATGCTAGAATTTTATTAACCGGAAACATAATACATGTGTGAATACATAGACAAACAGAGTGTCACTAGTATGCCTCTACTTGACTAGCTCGTTAATCAAAGATGGTTATGTTTCCTAACCATGGACAAAGAGTTGTTATTTGATTAACGGGATCACATCATTAGGTGAATGATCTGATTGACATGACCCATTCCATTAGCTTAGCACCCGATCGTTTAGTATGTTGCTATTGCTTTCTTCATGACTTATACATGTTCCTATGACTATGAGATTATGAAACTCCCGTTTGCCGGAGGAACACTTTGTGTGCTACCAAACGTCACAACGTAAATGTGTGATTATAAAGGTGCTCTACAGGTGTCTCCAAAGGTACATGTTGGGTTGGCATATTTCAAGATTAGGATTTGTCACTCCGATTGTCGGAGAGGTATCTCTGGGCCCTCTCGGTAATGCACATCACTTAAGCCTTGCAAGCATTGCAACTAATGAGTTAGTTGCGGGATGATGTATTACAGAACGAGTAAAGAGACTTGCCGGTAACGAGATTGAACTAGGTATTGGATACCGACGATCGAATCTCGGGCAAGTAACATACCGATGACAAAGGGAACAACGTATGTTGTTATGCGGTCTGACCGATAAAGATCTTCATAGAATATGTAGGAGCCAATATGGGCATCCAGGTCCCGCTATTGGTTATTGACCGGAGACATGTCTCGGTCATGTCTACATTGTTCTCGAACCCGTAGGGTCCGCATGCTTAAGGTTTCGATGACAGTTATATTATGAGTTTATGAGTTTTGATGTACCGAAGGAGTTCGGAGTCCCGGATGAGATCGGGGACATGACGAGGAGTCTCGAAATGGTCGAGACGTAAAGATCGATATATTGGACGACTATATTCAGACATCGGAAAGGTTCCGAGTGATTCGGGTATTTTTCGGAGTACCGGGTAGTTACGGGAGAAGCAATGGGCCTTGATGGGCTTTAGTGGGAAGAGGAGAAAGGGCCAAGGGGCTGCTGCGCCCCCCCCCTCTGGTCCGAATTGGACTAGGGAAAAGGGGGCCGGCCACCTCTCCTTCTCCTCCACTTCCTTCTCCCTTCCTCCCCTCTTGGTGGACTCCTACTAGGACTTGGAGTCCTAGTAGGACTCCACATCCTGGCCGCACCAATTGCCTTGGCCGGCCTCCTCCTCCTCCATCCTTTATATACTGAGGCAAGGGGCACCCCATAGACACAAGTTGATCTTCGTGATCGTTCCTTAGCCGTGTGCGGTGCCCCCCTCCACCATATTCCACCTCTGTCATATTGTAGCGGTGCTTAGGCGAAGCCCTGCGACGGTAGAACATCAAGATCGTCACCACGCCGTCGTGCTGACGGAACTCCTCCCCGACGCTTTGCTGGATCGGAGCCCGGGGATCGTCATCGAGCTGAACGCGTGCTAGAATTCGGAGGTGCCGTAGTTTCGGTGCTTGATCGGTCGGGCCGTGGAGACGTACGACTACATCAACCAAACGCTTTCGTTGTCGATCTACAAGGGTACGTAGATCACACTCTCCCCTCTCGTTGCTATGCATCACCATGATCTTGCGTGTGCGTAGGAAATTTTTTGAAATTACTACGAAACCCAACAGTGGTATCAGAGCCAGGTTTTATGCGTTGATGTAATATGCATGAGTAGAACACAAGTGAGTTGTGGGCGATATAAGTCATACTGCTTACCAGCATGTCACACTTTGGTTCGGCGGTATTGTTGGATGAAGTGGCCCGGACCGACATTACGCGTACGCTTATGCGAGACCGGTTCTCCCGACGTGCTTTGCACATAGGTGGCTTGCGGGTGACAGTTTCTCCAACTTTAGTTGAACCAAGTGTGGCTACGCCCGGTCCTTGCGAAGGTTAAAACAACACCAACTTGACAAACTATCGTTGTGGTTTTGATGCGTAGGTAAGATTGGTTCTTGCTTAAGCCCGTAGCAGCCACGTAAAACATGCAACAACAAAGTAGAGGACGTCTAACTTGTTTTTGCAGGGCATGTTGTGATGTGATATGGTCAAGACATGATGAGATATAAGTTGTTGTATGAGAGATCATGTTTTGTTGAAGTTATCGGCAACTGGCAAAAGCCTTATGGTTGTCTCTCTATTGCATAAGATGCAAGCGCCAAATAATTGCTTTACTTTATCGCTATGCGATAGCAATAGTTGCAAGAGCAATAGTTGGCGAGACGACCACGTGACGACACATTGATATAGATCAAGATGATGGAGATCATGGTGTCATGCCGGTGACGATATAGATCATGACAGTACTTTGGAGATGGAGATCAAAGAAGCAAGATGATGATGGCCATATCATGTCACATATTTTGATTGCATATGATGTTTATCTTTTGTACATCTTATTTTTGCTTAGTTTGACGGTAGCATTTTAAGATGATCTCTCACTAATTATCAAGAAGTGTTCTCCCTGAGTATGCACCGTTGCGAAAGTTCTTCGTGCTGAGACACCACGTGATGATCGGGTGTGATAGGCTCTACGTTCAAATACAACGGGTGCAAAACAGTTGCACACGCGGAATACTCAGGTTATACTTGACGAGCCAAGCATATACAGATATGGCCTCGGAACACGGAGACCGAAAGGTCGAGCGTGAATCATATAGTAGATATGATCAACATAGTGATGTTCATCAATGAAACTGCTCCATCTCACGTGATGATCGGACATGGTTTAGTTGATTTGGATCACGTGATCACTTAGAGGATTAGAGGGATGTCTATCTAAGTGGGAGTTCTTAAGTAATATGATTAATTGAACTTAAATTTATCATGAACTTAGTCTTGGTAGTATTTTGCAAATTATGTTGTAGATCAATAGCTCGCGTTATTGCTTTCATATGTTTATTTTGATATGTTCCTAGAGAAAAATTGTGTTGAAAGATGTTAGTAGCAATGATGCGGATTGGATCCGTGATCTGAGGTTTATCCTCATTGCTTCACAGAGGAATTATGTCCTTGATGCACCGCTAGGTGATAGACCTATTGCAGGAGCAGATGCTGACGTTATGAACGTTTGGCTAGCTAAATATGATGACTACTTGATAGTTTAGTGCACCATGCTTAACGGCTTAGAATCGGGACTTCAAAGACGTTTTGAACGTCATGGACCATATGAGATGTTCTAGGAGTTGAAGTTAATATTTCAAGCAAATACCCGAGTTGAGAGATATGAAGTCTCCAACAAGTTCTATAGCTAAAAGATGGAGGAGAATCGCTCAACTAGTGAGCATGTGCTCAGATTGTCTGGGTACTACAATCGCTTGAATCAAGTGGGAGTTAATCTTCCAGATAAGATAGTGATTGACAGAATTCTCTAGTCACCATCACCAAGTTAGTAGAACTTCGTGATGAACTATAGTATGCAAAGGATGACGAAAACGAATCCCAAGCTTTTCATGATGATGAAATCGATGAAGGTAGAAATCAAGAAAGAGCATCAAGTGTTGATGGTTGACAAGATCACTAGTTTCAAGAAAAGGGCAAAGGGAAGAAGGGGAACTTCAAGAAGAACGGCAAGCAAGTTGCTGCTCAAGTGAAGAAGCCCAAGTCTGGTCCTAAGCCTGAGACTAAGTGCTTCTACTGCAAAGGGACTGGTCACTGGAAGCGGAACTACCCCAAGTATTTGGCGGATAAGAAGGATGGCAAAGTGAACAAAAGTATATTTGATATACATGTTATTGATGTGTACTTTACTAGTGTTTATAGCAACCCCTCATTATTTGATACTGGATCAGTTGCTAAGAGTAGTAACTCGAAACAGGAGTTGCAGAATAATCAGAGACTAGTTAAGGGTGAAGTGACGATGCGTGTTGGAAGTAGTTCCAAGATTGATATGATCATCATCGCACACTCCCCTATACTTTCGGGATTAGTGTTTAACCTGAATAAGTGTTATTTGGTGTTTGCGTTGAGCATGAATATGATTTGATCATGTTTATTGTAATACGGTTATTCATTTAAGTAAGAGAATAAATTGTTGTTCTGTTTGCATGAATAAAACCTTATATGGTTACACACCCAATGAAAATAGTTCGTTGGATCTCGATCGTAGTGATACACATAATCATAATATTGAAACCAAAAGATGCAAAGTTAATAATGATAGTGCAACTTATTTGTGGCACTGCCGTTTAAGTCATATTGGTGTAAAGTGCATGAAGAAACTCCATGCTGATGGGATTTTGGAATCACTTGATTATGAATCCTTGATGATTGCGAACCATGCCTCATGGGCAAGATGACTAAGACTCCGTTCTCCGGAGCGAGCAACTGACTTATTGGAAATAATACATACTGATGTATGCGGTCCGATGAGTGTTAAGGCTCACGGCAAGTATCGTTATTTTCCGAACTTCACAGATGATTTGAGCAGATATGGGTATATCTACTTGATGAAACAAAGGTCTGAAACATTTGAAAAGTTCAAAGAATTTCAGAGTGAAGTGGAGAATCATCGTAACAAAAATGAAAGTTTCTACGATATGATCGCAAAAGTAAAATATTTGAGTTACGAAGTTTGGTCTTCAATTAAAACAATGTGGAATAGTTTCACAAACTCATGCCACCTGGAACACCACATCATAATGGTGTGTCCGAATGTCATAACCGTACTTTATTAGATATGGTGCGATCTATGATGTCTCTTACCGATCTACCACTATCGTTTTGGGGTTATGCATTAGAGACACCTGCATTCACGTTAAATAGGGCACCATCTAAGTCCGTTGAGACGACATAATCTGAACTGTGGTTTGGCAAGAAACCAAAGTTGTCGTTTCTTAAAGTTTGGGGTTGTGATGCTTATATGAAAAGGTTTCATCCTAATAAGCTCAAACCCAAATCGGAGAAATATGTCTTCATAGGATACCCAAAGGAGACTGTTGGGTACACCCTCTATCACAAATCCGAAGGCAAGACTTCTGTTGCTAAATTCAGAGTTTTTCTAGAGAAGGAGTTTCTCTCGAAAGAAGTGAGTGGGAGGAAAGTAGAACTTGATGAGGTAACTGTACCTGCTCCCTTATTGGAAAGTAGTTCATCACAAAAATCTGTTCCTGTGACTACTACACCAATTAGTGAGGAAGCTAATGATGATGATCATGTAACTTCAGATCAAGTTACTACCAAATCTCGTAGGAAAACCAGAGTGAGATCCGCACCAGAGTGGTGCGGTAATCCTGTTCTGGAAGTCATATTACTAGACCATGATGAACTTGCGAACTATGAGGAAGTGATGATGAGCCCAGATTCCGCGAAATGGTTTGAGGCCATGAAATCTGAGATATGATCCATGTATGAGAACAAAGTATGGACTTTGATGGATTTGCCCGATGATCGGCAAGCCATAGAAAATAAATGGATCTTCAAGAGGAAGATGGACGCTGATAGTAGTGTTACTATATACAAAGCTAGAATTGTCGCAAAAGGTTTTCAACAAGTTCAAGGTGTTGACTACAATGAGATTTTCTCACTCGTATCTATGCTTAAGTCTGTCCGAATCATGTTAGCAATTGCCGCATTTTATGAAATCTGGCAAATGGATAAACAAAACTGCATTCCTTAATGGATTTACTAAAGAAGAGTTGTATACGATGCAACTAGAAGGTTTTGTCAATCCTAAAGGTGTTAACAAAATATGCAAGCTCCAGCGATCCATCTATGGACTGGTGCAAGCATCTCGGAGTTGGAATATACGATTTGATAAATTGATCAAAGCATATAGTTTTATACAGACTTGCGGTGAAGCCTGTATTTACAAGAAAGTGAGTGGGAGCACTACAGCATTTCTGATAAGTATATGTGAATGACATATTGTTGATCGGAAATAATGTAGAATTATTCTGTAAAGCATAAAGGAGTGTTTGAAAGGAATTTTTCAAAGAAAGACTTTGGTGAAGCTGCTTACATATTGAGCATCAAGATTTATAGAGATGGATCAAGACGCTTGATAAGTTTTTTCAATGAGTACATACCTTGACAAGATTTTTAAGTAGTTCAAAATGGAACAGTCAAAGAAAGAATTCTTTCCTGTGTTACAAGGTGTAAAGTTGAGTAAGACTCAAAGCCCGACCACGACAGAAAATAGAATGAGAATGAAAGTCATTCCCTATGCCTTGGCCATAGGTTCTATAAAGTATGCCATGCTGTGTACCAGATCTATTGTATACCCTACACTGATTTTGGCAAGGGAGTACAATAGTGATCTAGGAGTAGATCACTGGACAGCGGTCAAAATTATCCTTAGTGGAATAAGGATATGTTTCTCGATTATGGACATGACAAAAAGGATTCGTCGTAAAGGGTTACGTCGATGCAAGTTTTGACACTGATCCAGATGACTCTAAGTCTCAATCTGGATACATATTGAAAGTGGGAGCAATTAGCTAGAGTAGCTCTGTGCAGAGCATTGTTGACAAGGAAATTTGCAAAATACATACGGATCTGAATGTGGCAGACCCGTTGACTAAACTTCTCTCACAAGCAAAACATGATCACACCTTAGTACTCTTTGGGTGTTAATCACATAGCGATGTGAACTAGATTACTGACTCTAGTAAACCCTTTGGGTGTTGATCACATATCGATGTGAACTATGGGTGTTAATCACATGGTGATGTGAACTATTGCTGTTAAATCACATGGTGATGTGAACTAGATTATTGACTCTAGTGCAAGTGGGAGACTGAAGGAAATATGCCCTAGAGGCAATAATAAAGTTATTATTTATTTCCTTATATCATGATAAATGTTTATTATTCATGCTAGAATTGTATTAACCGGAAACATAATACATGTGTGAATACATAGACAAACAAAGTGTCACTAGTATGCCTCTACTTGACTAGCTCGTTGATCAAAGATGGTTATGTTTCCTAACCATAGACATGAGTTGTCATTTGATTAACGGGATCACATCATTAGGAGAATGATGTGATTGACTTGACCCATTCCGTTAGCTTAGCACTTGATCGTTTAGTTTGTTGCTATTGCTTTCTCCATGACTTATACATGTTCCTATGACTATGAGATTATGCAACTCCCGTTTACCGGAGGAACACTTTGTGTGCTACCAAACGTCACAACGTAAATGGGTGATTATAAAGGTGCTCTACAGGTGTCTCCAAAGGTACATGTTGGGTTGGCGTATTTCGAGATTAGGATTTGTCACTCCGATTGTCGGAGAGGTATCTCTGGGCCCTCTCGGTAATGCACATCACTTAAGCCTTGCAAGCATTGCAACTAATGAGTTAGTTGCGGGATGATGTATTACAAAACGAGTAAAGAGACTTGCCGGTAACGAGATTGAACTAGGTATTGGATACCGACGATCGAATCTCGGGCAAGTAACATACCGATGACAAAGGGAACAACGTATGTTGTTATGCGGTCTGACCGATAAAGATCTTCGTAGAATATGTGGGAGCCAATATGAGCATCCAGGTTCCGCTATTGGTTATTGACTGGGGACATGTCTCGGTCATGTCTACATTGTTCTCAAACCCGTAGGGTCCGCACGCTTAAGGTTTCGATGACAGTTATATTATGAGTTTATGAGTTTTGATGTACCGAAGTTAGTTCGGAGTCCCGGATGTGATCACGGACATGACGAGGAGTCTCGAAATGGTCGAGACATAAAGATTGATATATTGGACGGCTATATTCGGACACCGGAAGTGTTCCGGGTGATTTCGGAGAAAATCGGAGTGCCGGAGGGTTACCGGAAGCCCCCCCCCCCCGGGAGAAGTAATGGGCCGTATGGTCCTTAGTGGAGAGAGAGAGGAGCAGCCAGGGTGGGCCGCGCGCCTCCTCCCCCCTTGTCCGAATTGGACTAGAAGAGGGGGGGGGGGGCGGGGCCCCCCTTTCCTTCTCCCTCCCCCTTCCTTTCCCCCTCCTAGTAGGAGTAGGAAAGAGGGGAGTCCTACTCCTACTAGGAGGAGGACTCCTCCTCCTTGGCGTGCCATAGGGCCGGCCGGCCTCCTCCCCTTGCTCCTTTATATACGGGGGCAGGGGCACCCCTAGACACACAAGTTGATCCAAGTGATCGTTTTCTTAGCCGTGTGCGGTATGACCGATAAAGATCTTCGTAGAATATGTAGGAGCCAATATGGGCATCCAGGTCCCGCTATTGGTTATTGACCGGAGACATGTCTCGTTCATGTCTACATTGTTCTCGAACCCGTAGGGTCCGCATGCTTAAGGTTTCGATGACAGTTATATTATGAGTTTATGAGTTTTGATGTACCGAAGGAGTTCGGAGTCCCGGATGAGATCGGGGACATGACGAGGAGTCTCGAAATGGTCGAGACGTAAAGATCGATATATTGGACGACTATATTCGGACATCGGAAAGGTTCCGAGTGATTCGGGTATTTTTGGGAGTACCGGGTAGTTACGGGAGAAGCAATGGGCCTTGATGGGCTTTAGTGGGAAGAGGAGATAGGGCCAAGGGGCTGCTGCGCCCCCCCCTCTGGTCCGAATTGGACTAGGGAAAAGGGGGCCGGCCACCTCTCCTTCTCCTCCACTTCCTTCTCCCTTCCTCCCCTCTTGGTGAACTCCTACTAGGACTTGGAGTCCTAGTAGGACTCCACATCCTGGCCGCACCAATTGCTTTGGCCGTCCTCCTCCTCCTCCATCCTTTATATACTGAGGCAAGGGGCACCCCATAGACACAAGTTGATCTTCGTGATCGTTCCTTAGCCGTGTGCGGTGCCCCCCTCCACCATATTCCACCTCGGTCATATTGTAGCGGTGCTTAGGCGAAGCCCTGCGACGGTAGAACATCAAGATCGTCACCACGTCGTCGTGCTGACGGAACTCCTCCCTGACGCTTTGCTGGATCGGAGTCCGGGGATCATCATCGAGCTGAACGTGTGCTAGAATTCGGAGGTGCCGTAGTTTCGGTGCTTGATCGGTCGGGCCGTGGATACGTACGACTACATCAACCAAACGCTTCCGTTGTCGATCTACAAGGGTACGTAGATCACACTCTCCCCTCTCGTTGCTATGCATCACCATGATCTTGCGTGTGCGTAGGAAATTTTTTGAAATTACTACGAAACCCAACACCGAAGCACTCTTGACACAAGATGAGTTGGCAAGATCAGATGAACTTTGTGAGCTTCAACAGTAAGAAGATAGTTGCTGGAGTCAAGTTACAGTTGCATGCTTCTTTATATGTAGTCTCACAGTTTGATGTACACTAACACTTCCTATGTTTGTTGTTGGACTAGCACCTAGGCGCACAAACAAACATCAGGGATAATGCTCGATAGGTTAACTAAATCTAGAGGAGGAAGAATGGAGATTCATTTTGAGGCAGGTTTAAAAAGGCCACGTGATGCTACAGAGTTAGCCAAGTTAGTATCAGAGGCAGTGGTTGCTGTTAGGTGTCATGTACGTATCCTCCCAGCATGGATTCAGTACATGAATGACAAACACGATACCCAGTTCAACACCTTCCTCGACCATTTATCTGTAAGTATGGTTATGTATGGAAACTAGTAATATCGTCTTGCTCTGTCCAATACTTTCTAGGTTGCTGATAATGAGACTCCCATAATTTTCAACAGTTGAGGTTCAAGTTGGATAGCCAAGATGATGCAACCAGACAATCTTGCACCCATGTTTTCAAGTCTACTCTGCGACAGTATTTGTATAACTTGAGGAAAACTCACTTTGAAGGCAAGGCTAACAATGAACTTGCCCAAACATCTCCAGTGGAAAATATATCTGATGAAGACTGGAGAGGCCTCGTTAAACACTGGTCCGATCCGAAGTATCAGGTACATTATATATATGTGATCAGATCACATGTTGAAGTCCTATTTACGCATGTGCCACACAAATCTATCTTCTTGTAGGTGAACTGTTCAAAGAACAAGGCCAACCGTACGAAAGTGAAATTCCAACAGACGACAGGATCTCGTAGCTATATTGCACACTGCGAGGCTCTTGTAATTAGCTGCCGTTTCACTCTTTTCGTTGTACCATATTATCAGATCTATATTGACTTATTCCAAATGCAGAGGAAAGCCCGCAAGGACCAAAAAGTACCTGAACCAAATATTGTCGAAATCTTCAAGGACTGTCACACCAGCAAGAAGAAGGGCATGACTACACCAGTCAAAGCCGCTGTTGTAAGTCCTTAATCCTCATGCCTTTTAACTACTACTTACTCTGACTTGTGCCTTGAACTGCATGGTTTGCAGCCAATGTCTATTACTCTTTTCAATTTTATACACAATTGTCTTAGTGTATCATTGCACCTTACAAGGTTTAAAAGAGAGGAGTGATGTTCCTTTGATCTTGACCTGTAATCTAGTTCCGTGCTGGACTTTCCCACACAACGTTACAATTGCCTGTTTGTCTGTTCTCAGTTGTTTTGTGGTATGAATGATGTCATACTATGCTTACTATATTATAAACTTCATCTCTTTATCCTTAGACCTCAATACAATGTGAAGAAATAGACAATACATTAGCGATGGTACATGGTCATATGTTTCGAACCTGGTTTTATTATGTACTTTGCACTAAAATACAACTATTATTTTACATGGGTTTGCCAGAATAAGTTCTGTATATAGACCAAAGCTATTTTTTGGTTTTGTTGCCTCCTTAATATCTTCTGTTCTGGTACTACTAATGTAAAACCACAACTTTTCAGCGAGCTATGGAAAATATGGTGGAACCACCACCTTCTGAAGGTGGCGAGGAAACTATAACCGTAATGCCAGCTCTTGCTGCGGTGGGTCAGTACATGTCCACTAACAGTGCCAAAAGCATGTTCCTGCGTAATACTGGCTTGGTTGTTAAGGCAATCTCATCCAAACTGCCTCATGATCAAGATATGCAAGCTCAAAACAATGTTGTATCTGCGCTCTAGACACAAGTCCATTCCCTAACAGAGACCCTTTGTGAAACAAGGAGGGACATTGTTCAATGTTGTCAAGATATGCATGGTTTTGAAACCAGACTATCCGACATTTTCTATGTTGTTCAGGAGCCTAGGAGAACTGAAGGCGAAGGTTATGGTGCTCTATCGGACAATACAGCATGAAAACGTAACAGTTAGGTCAAATGAACTGAGCTTCTGAACTTCTGGTGGTGCATTTATCTGCTAGACTGTTAACTTTTATGCCAACCTTCATTTTGTTTTATAGTTGTAATTTGTTTTGGTGCGATAAAAAAATTGTTCTTAACGTGCAGCCACCGACTGAAGAAAACAACAAGCCATTTTTTATAGTGTAGGGTGTTCCCTATATTTTCACTGGTGGCGAACTTTGATGCCCACCGGCTATAGTTAACATGGCCCCCCTATGGGCCGTAGAAACAATGGGCCTTCTGAGGGTCGTAGAAACAATGGGCCTTCTACGTGGCGTAGAAACAATGGGCCTTATATGGGTCGTAGACACAATGGGCCTTCTATGGGCCGTATCATCAATGGGCCTTCTACAGGCTTATGATCGGTCGGCCAAACATGGGCCAATAATAGACCACATTATGGCCGTAAATGTGCTAGAGTTGAAAACGTCCGTTTATGGGTCGACCATAACGGGCCGTCGTTAATCGGCCGTATATTGATGACGCTATGAAAACGGCCCAACGTATTAACGGGCCGACTGTAACCACGGGCTGAATTTGGCCCACAAGTAGAAAATAACAGTAACAGGCCGTAAGTAAACGAATATGAAAATGAGCCCAAGAATAAATGGACCCCGAGAAGGCTGAAAGATAACATGGGCTGGAAACAGCCCAACGGAATAATGGGCCATTAATGGGTATAAAGTGATACACTGTTCATTACGAGCCAGTTTTACCACGGGCCGTTAATGGGCCGAGGGTTACTAAGGGCCTCATATGGGCTAAAAGACGTCATGGGCCATACATGGGCTGGAAGTTAAAACGGGATGCAATTATATTGGACGGTCCAGATGACACTACTGGGCCTAATTCGGATAGGCCGTAACGGGCCCTGGGTTAGCGGGCTGTAAATGGGCTATATGCGAACAGGCCGTTAACAGGCTTGCCGTGGGCCAGCCCGCCACCTTTTAACCAAGTCAAACAAGCTGGCCTTTTCACAGGAATGGGCCTCTGTTGGGCCGTGCCACGTGTCGATGTATCATAGACGCTTTGGGTCTAATGAGTGGATGACATATGTCCCAACGGTGAGCCGACATGTGTTTCCTCCAGCCAATCATGATTTTACACGTGGAAAATCCCCATTGGTCGGGGCTGTTAACAGGTTATCGGATCCAAAACCGGACCCGATAGCTTAACGGCGTTTCGTTACGGTAGATGACACGTGTCGGCCACCCTTGATGAAAGCACTTCCGTGACGCGCGATTTATCATCATGGAAGTGGACACTTCCGTGATGATAATTTTGGTAATGTCAAGGAACACTTCTACGACAGCACAGGTATGACTATCTTGATTATGTCATAAATTTGTTATGGATGTACATGCATGACAGAAAACGTGACCTACTGTGACAAACATGTATCATCATAGAAGTGTATTTTTTTATAGTGTAGGATCTACGAAATACCGCTGTAGACGGGGAGTGATCGGAAAGTACCATACAACTTTCTGAGGAGATTTCTTTCCTGCCTTCTTGTATCGAGAAGCATTGCACACTGGACAGCTCGTTTTTTTGGATGCTCCCCTCGATAAATGATGCAATCGTTGATGCATGTGTGGTACCTAATGTGCAGCAAATCAAAAGGGCAAACGATTTTCTTGGCCTCCTCGACACTAGTAGGACACAGGTTCCCCACGGGTAGAACTTTATTATGTAGATACTTCGAATGCTCATCGAGGCTTTTGTCTGTCCATTTGTTTTTGTCCTTCGTCTTTAGAAGTTCGAGCGTGAAACTCAATCGGGTCACCTCGGGATCGCAACCGTTATACAATGGAGTCTTCGAGTCTACTTCAAGTTGCGCCAGCTTGGTCTCCTCTCTAGAAGCAGCTCTCTCGCTAGTCGTACTCTTGTGAAGGAGGTCTCAAACATGAGGGTCCTGCATGACTGCACTTAGTAGCGTCAAAGACTGCGGCGTGATTGCCGCCTCTTCTCTGCCATGTCCGGACTCTTCTTCACCATGTCCAGAATCTTCTCCACAGCCGTCATTTCCGGACTCTTCCCCGCCGCCATGTCCGGCGCCATCGTCTTCGTGTCGATCGGTCATCTCTTCGTCTAGCCCCTCCGCCATGTCCTTATTCCTTGCCATGTGGACGTCCTCCTCCTCATCATCTTCTTCACTTACCCACCGAGTATAGCCATCCATGAAACCATTCATCAGCAGGTGCGCCTTCAAAGTGCCACGATCAAAAGGGTCCAAAAGGACTCCTTGTTTGCATCTTGCACACGGACATCTAATCTTAGTCCGATTATTTGCATACATGTCCATCACCGCGGATTGCATGTACCGCTCCACGTTCCATCCACTCACCTTCATGACTGACTGCACGGTATAAGAAGTAAAAGGGTTATAAAATAAATAATGCATGCTTCAAAGTCATATAAAATTTTGGATGACCTTGCCTAAAAATAGAAGATATTTAGTTTTCTCGAAATTCACCGAAACAGAAATAAATCGACATTTAGGCAAAACATAAGCAACTCGAGGGCATGTCACTCGCACAAATCTCTCCATATATATCCCAAACACACATATTCCCATTCTTGAAATGAATAACTTTTTACTCACCTATATATCTCCCGAGAGAGACCGATTGAGAGCACACGGTTAATTAGATGATGAGAGAGACCGATCTAGAGAGCATGTGGATGGCTAAATAGCTAGCTAGATCTAGTTGTTGGGGAGGAGAGGTGAATCTAGCTAGCTAACTAATGGAGAGGGAGTTATGGTGGAGGGTGGCATTAATGGGGAGAGAAGAGAGGTGTAGGAGAAAGAGAGAAATGTGTGAGAGAGGCCATTTATGGAGGAGGGATGTCATTAATGAGAAGAGAGGTAGGAGGAAGAGAGAAGAAGAGCAACAATGATGGAGAGTGGAGAGGGGAAAGGAGGGGGAGAGAGGGCAAAGTGGGGGACAGGAGGGGAGGGAGTGAAAAGGTGGCACCAGCCGCAACTAGTAGTAGCGCTGCTTAGCAAAACGGCTGCTGTTATGGGACTTAGTAGTAGCGCTCTACAGGAAAATCGCTACTACTAAGTGGACCCCATTAGCAATAGCGGCGCAGTAAAATAAAGCGCTACTACTAAATTGTTAGTAGTAGCGCTTGTATATGTACAACGCTACAACTCCAGCTACCGTCGGTGGCCTCGTCTGGTCCCACATAGTAGTAGCGTCTTTTTGTTTTCCAGCGCTACTACTATAGAGTTACTAGTAGCGCCTGCCAGGAAAAGCGCTACTGCTAATTAGCAGCAGCGTTTACTATTTTACAGCGCTACTACTGAGCTACTGTGTATAAGCATTTCCCTAGTAGTGTATCTTTGTTTTGAGATTGCCTAAATGAATCCTTGTTCCGGGATATTGTGCTTAGTTGATGAATGTTAGTTAACCTTCTTTCTTCATTACATTGCTGCAGTTAAACAACAAAAATCACTTAACACAATTAAACTTTTTAAAACTTGACAACACACTACATATATCAACTTAAAATCATCTTTGTTGTTTCCTTTCTATCTTTTTTGAAGAAACCTAAATTATTATTATTATTATTATTATTGCGAGCCAGAAACCTGAATTAATGAAGATTACTGATTGCCGGAAATAATGAGTAAGTCTCATTTTGGTTGAATTTTATTTCATATAACTTGTACGACCTTTTGTTTGTTTTTGAAAAGTATTTTTTAATCGTCGTCTTGAGTCAGACATTTGTCATGGTGCATACTGATGTTTACCATGTTTAAGATGGCATGTCTATCGTTTGGTCCACCGAATTGATGACTTATCCTGCAGGAGCACAGACCAGCATAGAGCCAGTGTCCCAAGTTCATTGCTCCCAACTACTTGTGTACCGGCGACTGTGAGAGGGTACTGCAGGAGCACAGATCAGCATAGAGCAGTGTTTGTTTTCCTTTATAACTTCACTAGTTTTGCTGCATTGGAGGGGTTGGTTTTAATAAAATGTTCTAGGATCCAAGCTTTTCCAGCCTTATAAAAGGGTTTATTCTTTCATGTAGTTTGTTTAGTCGAGTCAAAGTAAATCACAACAAAGTTTTCACATCATTGTCGTACGCTTTTAGAAAAAAAAGAACATCATTGTCATATATACAAATCAACCTTTTAACATTGATAAACTCCTTGGGAGGAATTTTTTTTTCTTGGACAGTACGCGAGGACCCCCTACTACTTGTAAATAAAGTGTAAAAAAAATATAAAGGTCTCTGCATAGAGAGGAGTCCAAAAGGACCCAGATCCAGTCAAGTCCAGAGTCAGACGACCAGAGAGAAAGAAAAACATCAAAAGGGTACGAGCAGATAGATATGCAATCTTATTAGTTTTGATGATATATGATTTACCTCATCCTCGCCATATGATGATATATGTTTTTTAGGTATTTTCCGTTTTGCTGTAGATATTTGATCATCTGCATGAGTGCAAACAAGCAGCCAACGGTGAATTCAGTTTTCGACGTGCATAGCACACACGGTTGTTCACCAAAAGTTCTCACATGTGCACAGATGCTGATCGAAGGCCTATATATCTAGTGCAAAAGTTTGTCATACAAAAAATATGACTAAAATTAACCCACATTGGTGGTGTAGAAAACGATTCCTGCTTAGTGGTAGTACCCATATAGGAGTACTTGTTACATATACCCTGTCATTTATTTATCTGTGTGTTTGTGTCTTCGCTACAGAAATCTCCTGCGACCTCTGCCTGCAAGAGATGTTCAGCAGTAGAGCACATGTGCAGTCTGCTGTGGATCCACAGGAATGGCCCTACGGAGTTAATCATCATAACTGGACCTGAGTTAGCTAGGTCTGTCCTGCGTAGTCACTTGAAAGCTCGTCAAAATCATTCGTGCATGGGGGTCGATCGATCGCCTCCTTTATTATTAGCTGCTGGTGGAGGATGGCCCTTGCAGTGATGGAACCACAGCAGTGTGTACACAACTTCTGTTCGATGGACAGTGATACGGTCCTTGCTTACGCCAAAGATTAGTCGGTGTTCATGCATGCATTGTTGTTCAGGACCAGTGTATGCAGATCGAGACACCGTTTCCGGTGACGGACCCCGGCCGGCCGGCGCCAGGCAACGAAACTGTCCGGGAATTGGATCCCTGAGCAAGACTGAAGAGTGTAGGGCGGCGACTGTAACTGTAAGCGGCATGAAGTGACGTGCGGCTTGGCTTGCTCTGAGACAGGATCTTGGCTGGATCAGCGCGAATAGACGACTGACGACATGATTGATCAGGGAGGGTTAAAAAGAAAGAGAGTATATCCCCCTCTTTAGTGAGTTGGGCAATCTATCAACCCTTCTCAACTTGATCTGATGTCCATGTCTGCGACAGTTTGAGCCCAAGCTGATATTCGTTTTCTTGAGATATACTAAGCCAGGGTTAGAGCATCTACAACCGGACTTGACAAATTCGACAGAGACGGACACTCAGCGTGAATAGACGGCTCGGTCCTGCTGGTGCCTGAGCTTGGCCAGCCGAGCCGCCTCCGTCGCCTTCTCCTTCGTCTCCCGCTCGGACTGCTCGATGGCAAGCCGGAGAGCCTTCATGTTTTTCCGGCGAAGCCGTCGAGCATCCGTCTCCGCCGTCGTAAGCGACCGACGGTAGACCCACGAGAGGATCCGCGCGTCCTCGTCGAGCTCAGACGGTACCCGGCGCCGGCGGACAGAGCTCTTCGCAGCATCCCTCTCCCTTGCCCGCTGCCTCTCGCGGCAGGCGGCGCACGCCTCCGACTCCAGCGTGCGTGTTCGGGCCGGCAGGGCGGCCACAAGCACCCACCGCTGCCCATGAGGAGCAGCCGGCGGGGCCAGGGGACGGCATAGGGGAGGCACGGATTGCGCAGGCCCCTGTCGGAGCTGCCCTCGGGCCGGGAAGGGCCATCGCCAAGGGGGAAGCTACGGCTGCGGCGAGACTGCAGATCCAGAGCTGCCCCCCCCCCCTCCCGCCATCTTCACATTGGGCCGCTCTAAGGCGATGCAGAGGTCAAGCTCATACTCTGGATCCAGCTTGTCGTCGGAGCGGCTGCCGGAGCTCGACATTGCGCTGGATTCGATTGGAATCGGTGCGGGGAAAGGAGAGGACGGAGCGAGAGAGGAGAGTGAGTGAGCTATGGTCTCGGAGTGATAAGCCTGACGGGGTTTTTTTTTGGGACATCTGTGGGATCGGTGGTGGGCCAGGCTTGCCCGGATATCCTCATATCAACCCTACATTTAGGACTGATATGAGGGATGTCGATCAGTCCGGGCATTTGAGACCCGTTTGAGAGCTCTGATGGGTCAGTATTTTGTGACCGGGCAGTGACCGGATGGCTTACCCGGACATATGAGACGGATATAGGGCGCCCGACTGTCTCTACATAAAGAGTTGTTAGGTCATACCATGAAGCGAGTTGTTGAAATATAGAAAGCTCTCCTCCACTTTTCCTCTTTTGAAGGAAAAGAGAGAAGCCATGAGCATCTCTCATTCTTTTCTGCCACTGCTTGTTAGCGTCACGCATCACATTGCACTGGAAAGTTTGTGACAGCAGCAGCAGCCGCAGTTGACCCATGTGAGGGGAGGAGTAAACTAAGATAGAGACGAGCAGACAAAGTATAGGTCATCCATGTGTTGTTGTACTGCCTCTCTCTGCCTCAATCATCTAGTGCACCCTCAAATGTACTACTGCCCGCCTCTTCATCCATATCATCTTCATCTCGCGTCTATCCATCTACGACGCACCTATCCATGTGATTATCTCCCACTCAAAACCCCCCAACGCCTCAGTAACCCAAACCAACTCAACCTCAACGCAAAGCTCTGTTTTTTAGTCTTTTGGACTCAGCAACTTGCAGAAATCATGCAGAATTTCATTGAGAGAGATGTTGAAGAATTTCACTGAGAGAGATCGATCTTGCAGAATTTCAAATAGGGTAGCTCAATTCCCTTTCTGCAGAAATCTAGAAAAAAAATGCTCCCTCTGTAAAGAAATATAGTGATCTAAACGCTCTTATATTTCTTTACGAAAAAAGTACTATTCTTTAACATGGATTTGTTGGTGTTTACCTGAAGGAGGGGGAAGAGGCTCCTGTTCAGGTTCCCTATTATGTGCCGACATACGTCTGCACGGTCGCACATGTTCTGTTGTTCCCTTGACTAATCAAAGGCTGGCAATGGACATGGACATGGATTTGAAAGCAGGTAACTCTTCCGGGCCAAACCAGCTACTATGTTCTCCCTTTATCGCATACGTCCTTCACCTTTCGTTTCCCCCCAGCATCATCTGTCTTCCTAGCTATTTTTTGATTAACAAAATTAGAGGATAAATGGTACTTTCATTCACACGTTATATTGAGTTCAACTTGATAAACCAAAATGAGTGAATATCCAGCCTCTGATAACAAAATGCACACGGCCAACAAATACCCCAAAAAGGTTTTAAAATACAACATTATACAGCAATAGAAAATAAAGACTACTGGCAAACAATATAGAAATGAAAAGGTGTAGCCTAGGACGTAGAAGGTCCTATTCGAAGACTACAGCATGATGGGAGAAAACCTCCCTAGTAAGAATACTTGAGCATGCTTTCACTTATAGGATCCACACAAAGAACTTTATTTTTCTTCTACTCCTTTTTGGAATAGGCCGACTTTTGCTCCTGGACTATTGGCCCAGTTTAGCTTTTTTTCCCATAAACTTCAATAGGCTATCACGTTTTACTCTCCTTTTGGCCTCTCAAATGTGTATTACTCAAGTTTTGTTCTTCTTCTGCTCTCTCAAAAATCTGTTATGCTGTCATCTCTCCTAATGCTCTTACGATCTAGAGTGATGTGTGCACTGCATTGCATTACTTTTAAGTCATATGCATAATGCCTGATTTCAAATTAATAAAGCCCCAAATGGTAGATATAAAGTGTTGAAGAATCAGCTAACAATGAAAGCAAATGGCAAAAATAAAACTAAGTGCAGCTTCAATGTTGAGATCCTCATGCACGCTCGCAATCATACAAGAGAAGAAGTGGTGTCTCATAGGGAGGCATGCCACCGGAGAAAGAATAGCTTTCACGAGCTCCCAGCTCACCCGAGAGCACGCATGAACATGTCGCCAAGGGAGAGAATGTGGAGCATGATCACGTCACCAAGCTACCCACATACACCGACGCCACCTTTGGCACAAACCACCCAACAAGATCCAATATTTAGGCCGAGAGAGCCAAAATAACGTGGCATAAATATATGACAACATTGCCATCGTGACGGGTAGGAGCTCTCATAAACCACCGGCCCTCAACATCATCGTCCAGTCTCTGTCGGAACTCTATCCCCTCTTGCCAAAAATCGAGGGTGTCAACCCACCGAACAAGGAACGCCTATGGAAGAAGAGCATAATGGGCCGAGCAAGATCTGACACTCCATGGACCCATGTCACGAGGCACCACTACCAGATTATCCTCAAGTGCAAGGGATAATTATAACACTTCCCTATTACGGATGTGAAAGTATTGAGTGTTGAATCCCGCAGAAGCAAATAGGTAGGCCTCTTATTCTATCAAGTTATGTATGTCAGTTACACAACCTTCTATGCAATTTCAGCCTCTACTTTACTGAAGTCAAATTGATAGATGCATGTTGTTTTGTGAAGACAAGCAAACTAAAGTTAGGTGTTAAAAGCAAATGATGCAAGTAAATTAAAGAGAGTGAGTGTGTGGCGGTTTTGAAGGAAGTAGTGGTATCCAATTGGAACAAGTGTTCTTAGAATTGATTATTTTGTGATAATTAAAGTGGTTGTATCATTTATATATTTGGCAAAGTCTAAAGATAATGTAAAAGATGCATCTCAATGTTCTACTTATGTGATCTCTTCCCAATCTCACCTCAAAATACTCTCACAACCTGGACAAGCAAGGCATTATGTCTGTTCCCACCATAAGTGAAGCTCATGTTTATTTCTAGGTTAATTAGAGGCTAAGCTTACATGTTGCAAAACCACTGACTCAAATGTTCTTACGATTGAACCCCCAACAAGCAATATGCAAATATTTGAAGTTGTTAAGGTAAAACCCGACCATAACTAAGATCTAGGGTCCCCATACTCTCATATGATATAACTCTGAATTACTTGGATTTTGTATTATATCACTATTGCATCCCCTCCATCCTTCACCATGACACATTGCAAACCCTATGTGCCCCCTAATATATGTATGCGCTCATACAAAAGTCACAAAGGATATCATAGAAATCAACATATCGTGTGTGCAACAAATTTTCATACTATTTTACTAATTTCATACAAGAAGTTACTACTCAAGCATAGACATAATCTTCATACTAGGGTTTTGGGCACACGGAGATATTCCAGTTTCTGGTACTGATACAGTTGTAATAAATCATGGAGAAAAATTTATAGCACACGATATCATGTTTGCCAAAGAATTACAAAGGTTTATAGAGGATGAAGCTAATGGACAAAGGAAGATTATGACGAAGGATATTGTGGTGACGATGATGGCCGTGATACCAGTTCCATCAGCATTTCAGCGCTGCCAGAAGAGGAAGCAAAGTGATCCCCCTCTCCTCCTCCTTCCCTGGCCTCTCCCTAGTCGGAGAAGTGTTCCCCTCTGGTTTTTGTGGATACGACCGTGGACAGGGCGAGATGTTCTCTCATGATCATATATAACTTTCCTGGGAGCCTTTTCTGGATGCTCAAATATGTCTACAGTCATCGGATCTTAATTATCCAAAGATCCATAACTCCGAAAAATCTAAACCTACAAAATGTATGGTGGTTATAAAACTTCACATGCAAACTTGTGCTAGAAAGGCGACCCTTACAAAATTGTATGGGGCCTACACGTCCTCTCAGCCCACCCTAAGCCTAGGGTGCACCAGCAGGGTAGGCCATCCAGTATAACTCATCTAGTACCCCCCCCCCCATGCATGTTTTCATGATCTGGCAAAGTAATGGTGTTTTTGCATATATTTTTGGAGTTCGGGATATTTTCTGAAATCATAAACCTAAAGCATGCAATTGGCCTTTCTGGCACTTTATTAGTACGTTAGTCCAAATGAATATAAAACTTCGCATAGCTTGATAAGATAGTAACATGGGAACTTCAAAAATTATTGCTACATCTAGGATGTATCACTACCCACACGGAGGCGCCTCCAAAGAGGTAAATAAGTTGGAGCATCGCCGCCGCCCAATCCTAGGGATTTAGGATTTTTCACCCAGGAACAGTGAGAGGGGGTAACAGATGGACCTCAACATCACATCCTTGTGTGAATGTGTGTATGTGTGTGTGTGTGGGGGGGGGGGGGGGGGGGGTTGCCCGGAGCGTCTCGACATAATGGATCCATGACTTGGTCACTTTGGATCCATCCACTTGAAACTAATCCACGGTTCTTTCACCCAATGACATAATAACTTATTATGATGTAATAACAATCTCTAAATTGCTACTGTATGAAAACTTGTATAATGGTGTATGAATACGACATAAAATAAAAAAGAAATAAAATACGTAATAATAGTAGTAGCACGGGTAGAGCAGCACTGCTAGTAACTACCAATAGCGCGGTCTTAATAAAGCGCTACTACTAAGTAGGTATAGCAGTAGCGCGGGTGAACCAATGGTATTGCTACCCTTTACTTGTAACGTCGTAGTAGTAGCGTGGTCCCCCGCGCTACTGCTAGCCCAAAAACTAGCGCTACTGCTTGGCATTTCCCTAGGAGTACACCGCGACCCGCGAATGAAGTCTCCCGGTCGAAAGTTCTGAAACCTATCCCACTGAACCAACATCCAGATCCAGCAAACAGGCCCGGAGCTACATTGTTGGCATTGGGGGTCAGTTAACCCCAATGTAGTTAGGAAATCCTTCACTCACTTAGTACTAATAACTATTGATTTATACAAGACAACCCCACTTGATATGACCTCATCAAACTTTTTCTCTAGCTTTGTCTCTGTCAGTAAGTAAGAAGTCACTAGAATCCGTAACGGGTAGTGTTTGTTGAGGTATCATTAGGACAGTGTTGTTGTACAAGTACTTTCAAAGTTTAGTAGATTTTTTCCTTCAAATTTTAGCAGATTTCTATTTCGCAAGAACTAGTCTATTTGCAGGCATAACCACCTTTTGATTACAACATGAAATAGGTAGATAACTTTCAGTTGAACATCCTGATTTGCTTGGTTTCTTGATTTGGTAAAGTCGATCGAGATTTATAGCCTAGAAATTTGTATATGAGTGCTTTGGAGTTCAAATTAAGAGGAGAATCCAAGTTATGCTTGTTAATTTACCTAAACATACATATATTTTTCGGATATTCAAGAGCCGAGGAAAAAACTCATTTTTTAGGTTTATAATAAAAGGCCCCAGGATTTACTTTCGCCCCGGACCCCCAAACTGTCAGGACCAGCCCTGCTAGTAAGTAAGAAGTCACTAGAATTCATAACGTGTAGGATGGGGCTAGAAGTCTAGGTCGGGGACTGCATCGATCTGCCGCCGAAAAATAGTGGGGGGCCTTGCACGCTGTGACTCACGCCTATTGCTATCAGCGCAACACTAGCACACACCGCCCGCCATCGGACACGACCCTCTCCTCCCTCTCCGCCGCTTCAGTTTTCAAAGCCCTCCCTGCAAGCCGTGGAGTGTCGAGGGCCTCACCGCTTCCTTCATCAATGCCACAAATAAAGGGGGCGGGGAGGGGGGGGGGGGGGGGGGTGGCTCTAGGGTATCTGCCTCGATGGCCGATGCTAGGACCTACCAAAACATTTTGTTCTGTCTGTTGCATTCCTTGTAGTCAATAATATGAAACCATAACCCATTTTTTCATAGATAAGGATGGTCATATTCCAAAAGCTACAACAACGAACACATAGACTACATGATATTGATCACCAGTACGTACTAGGTACCAACTATATATGTGATCTCTGTAGCAATTATGTTGGTTCAGTTCCTTCAGGGTGAGGGCAGCAGTAGTAGGCACCCAACTTGGATGTCGTCTTCCTCCGCAGCTACAGCCATGGTGACCCACCCCGGCAATAATGCAACTCTCCCAGATTTAGGACGTGGTCCGCTTCCCTTTTATGCCCCGTCCTATAAACACACACACACACCCAAGCAGAGCTCACCTCACCAGCAGCTACCTAGTAGTAGTAAAGGCTTGATTTACAGAATTGGCACCAAGAGAGCCAGAGTCTGAATCAAAAGCATTCGATCTCCTTTGTTCTCTAAAGAATGGCGGCTCCGCCACCTCCCGCCTTCACGGACGACGACGAGGATATGGACGCCGTCGACCTGTCGCTGACGCTCGCTCACACGCCGTGGCCGGCGTCACCGTCGTCTCCTCCGGCTGCTTCATCCGGCGGTGGCAATGGCAGTCGCAGTGGCAATGGTGGTCGTGGTGGCGTGAGGCTGTTCCCCTGCCTCTTCTGCAACAAGAAGTTCCTCAAGTCGCAGGCGCTAGGCGGGCACCAGAACGCGCACAAGAAGGAGAGGAACATCGGCTGGAACGCGCACCTCTACACCACCCCCATCAACACCAACTCAGCCGCTGATGCCATGCCCAGCAACCACCAGCCGATGTACCCCATCCAGGTCTCCCACTCCTGCCAGCACCAGGGGTACCCCCACGTCGCCGACGGCGGCTCGCCGGGGGGCAGCTGGTGGCGCGACCAGGACGGCGACAAGAAGCAGCAACAGACGAGGAAGGTCGACCTTAACCTCAAGCTCTAGCTACCTAGCTCTGTCCTTTTCCTTGTTATTATTATTATTATTATTGTTATTATTTTCCTCTCTTTCTCTTCTCCCCTTTTAGTAGTGGTGGGTACTTGGTTAATGAGTGTACCTGATTGTACCGAGCGTGCAATTGATGATAATAAACAAGTAGTTGTTCCATTGCCGACTAGGCGCCGGCCGGACATCTATATAGTGTTGTTTTCAGTTTCTCCCAAGTTCTACAAAAAAAACCTTAAAAGGGAGTGCCAAAAAGATGAAAAAACAAACAAAATGTAGTGCAATGTTACAGCAAATAATATTGAAAATTTCTTCAAATAGTTTTTTTTAATAATCACCTGGGGAGAGGATCTATACTCAAAGGTGGCCATGTATGGATGGCAGTTGCATGTTTGAGCGTGAGAAGAGGTACGTAGTATTAAATCCACCATGACATGGCAACGACCTGGATTCTTTAGTCTATAAGTCCAAAGAGAGAAATCGGCAACAATGTTCCTAATGGTAGAGGCCAAAGAGTGAGTGTCGTGCTGGAGGACCTGAGCATTCCTAGAATCCCAAATTTTCTATAGAATCGAAAAACAGAAAAAGGAACCGATGGCCATAAGTCCGTTGTCGAGGCCATTTGGTGTTGTGGTGTAAATGATTGTACAATTTATATTTTGCAAGAGAAACAACAGCCCATCTATTGCTATAGCTAAGCATTTGTGTTTTGTTCATTCTTCCTAATGCATAGCTGATCAGCAGCTACCACACATAATTGTCAAACATTTTAATTAACTCCAAATTAAGTGGCAATTGCTCGAGAGCTCTTTCCAACGGTGATCTAAATTATACTGCAAATTTCTTATTTGCTCGAGTTTTGAATCTATAGTAAAAATGTAATTTAAGGTAGCATTTTTTTTAATAAAAGTGTTGTGCTAAATCAGCGACAATTAATATGGATCAGAGGGAGTATCAAAATTGTGCAATATGCATTGCTCAATTGTGAGTTAAGATATGTGAGACATGAACTTTTCTCCCCCAATATCTAAAATTCTTATGATTTACTTTGAATTATCAGGCGTTCTAATCAACTGTAGCATGAATCTGACAAGTGGGTCCAAGCTGTCAGAACGTACAACAAATCTTGTTGATTGTTTTTCAACAAGATTTTGTTGTTAAACTGGGTAAATTGTAGAATATTGCAACGACTAGCTAGGACACCGGCAATAATTTACTCCTTTTTTTTTCTAGCACTTGCTTGCGTTAACTTTTCCAGTCACTGTGCTACGCACAGTGACTTGCCATCTAATTGCTACACGAGATATAGATCCGAGATCGACATGTAGGGTCTATGTGGATGGAGATCGATCGGCGGCGTTAATCTTGTGCGTGACGCTAATGGATCCCATCAATTAGTTGGGCTACTTTTTGGTGCGCACCAATAATAGGTGTCATGGTGTTCGTCTCACATGCTTATAGCATAATAACTTTTCCTAGAAAAGGCACACCACATCCAGTGCTGACTACATGATATATACCCTCAATTTGTTTCGCAAAAAGTCCGGCAAAAAATTGTTTCAAAAGAAAATATAGACCCACAAAAGAAACTTGGGTTAATTTGATACATGCAAATTTTGCATATTTAAAAGATGCAATGGAAAAGACTATTTCCAAAGGTGAAAATGGCTAATTCGGAGTGTATATTATTCATTTTTTATTTTTGAACATGATTTCTTCCTGCTTTATATATATAAAGGAACCATCACATCCATACAACCAAAGATCCAACTACGAAAGAATGAAATAAATAGGTCTGTTACGGCAATGACAGAAGACATTTCCAAAAGCTAAAAGTAAACCGATACAAGAGGCATTAATGGAGGAGTACAACATGACTCCTAGCTAGTCCCTTTTCCCGCCACTACTTGCAAAATGCCAAAATTTTGAACATAGAGTCAGAAACACACCACAAAAAACCCTCCTGATAGCCGGCTCGTTACGCATAGCCCAAAGGATCCAGGCCATCATTGCGAACACCAACCAGAAGAGGTGCCTCCTCCTACCAGTATGATGAGTGTCGGCAGATAAAAATTCGCCAAAGTTCGTCGAGGCATGACTTTCAGGCCCTAGAGCCTCACGGACAACACTCCACAAGAACTGTACGGCGGGATAGGAGAAGCAGATACAGGTCCCTGGCTCGGGGATCCCGCAAAGAGGACAAATACCATTTTGAGGTCGATGTCGCTTTGCCACCTTCATCCCCGACGAGATGTAACCAGGAAGCAATTGCCGGACAAAGTTCTTGATTTTCAATGGCATCGGCACTTTTCGTAGATGTGGGGACGAAACAAGGGTAGGCACATGACACAGAGCACAATAACCTGACCAGACGGAGACGAGCTCCCAAGGGGCAAGGTGCGAAAACACGGTGTCCAGGCGTCCGACAGCAAAGATGAAAGGGCATGCCGCAACTCAATCAAAGATAAAGTTTCCTTGAGTCCGAATGTTAGTCGAAATGAGATGTTCCAATTCTCATCACGAACAACCGAGGCTACTAATAGCAGCGGATCGGAGCAAAGCGCGAAGAGATGTGAAAAATCGATGCTAAACGAGTTCCTTATGCGCCATGGATCAAGACAAAAGAGAGTACCATCTCCATCACCAATGGACGTACGCACACGGATATCATGATTAATTATCTGGGGAGATTTCCAGAATTGTGCCACGACTCAGCCTTAACCTTGACCCGCTCAACTAGCCGGTCAAAGCCCTAGATCAGAATTATAAGGCATGTTTGGTTGCCATTCCACCCCAGCCTAGCTTAATGAGGCCTGGCTCAATGAAGCATGACTTAGTAGAAACAGACTAAAAACGAACACTTGTTTGGTTGCCTGCATCTTGCTTGTCTGCATTAAGGGATAGCTTTGCGCACGTTGTTTGGTTGCCTGCATTGTCTCATCTCACACACAAGCACGCAGTTTGGTTTCACACAGGGTGCGAGGTGTGCTAACCTTGTATCCTATGTGGTGAGGTTACCTTACACATGATCACAGCTATCACACCAACACCACAGCACTGCAATGGCGATGAACTACGTGATGATGATCAAAGTCTTCACCCCAAATTGTGCCGCCGCCTTGCCAACTTCAACCTTGCATGCCTGCTTTCGCACAAACTTGGCGTAAGCATCTTCAGCCGCCTGCCTAGTCTTATACCCTCTATGGTTGCTGTCGTTGTACTCTGAAACTTGTTGGTTGCAAGCTTCCCATGAACTGTAAGCCCATGATGCCCTCCCGGCGCCGCATAACACTTGTCCTGGCAGTGCAAAAGAGCAACAGTTGAAGCAGCAAGCAATTGAGCAATCAAGCAGCAAGCAATGGAGCACACAAACAACAAGCAATGTAGCAGTAGAGAACTGGTAAGCATGCATGATCATATGGCATAGCAAGTTCAACCTAGCACTACTATGGTGTCATCGTACCACCACCACATCCAAAAGAGAGTGTCGTCCTACCACCGCAAGTTCGCGATCACCCTGAGGATCACTGTGGTTAGTATATACCACCTCACCAAAAATATACAGACCATCAAATTGTTTTCAATCCCTAGCTACACAAAATATACGTCATCATCGTCATCGATCCTTGTCGCCATCGCCATCGCCATCGAGGATCATGCACGCGGTAACCAACATCAAGCTCTAGTAGTAGTGCTTGCCCAGCCAACTCCTGAGCCAGAGCACCATGTGTGCGTCTGCCATGGCAACAAATCCAACACCCTGGACCTTGTTGTCCAACAGGTGGCTCAGAGCTGCTATGAGAGCCTCATCATTGAATCCACCTTGCTCCATGACTATGTTGTAAAGGTCGGGGTGGACGTCGACAGACTTGCTCTCCCTAGTGGCGGTTGCCACCTCCTTCACGGCCTCAGTCATACTGGTGAAGACACTGATCTCCTCCTTCATCAGGACACCCCTCTTCCTCTTCCTATCAACCATAGGGACATGCTCAAATGGCTTGTCAAGGCTGTCGTGGTGAGCGCATGGCAGATGCCAAGGGATGGCTAAAGAGAGGAGGAGGCTCGAGGTCACTTGTGGGCTCCAGAGGTGAGGTCGGCATGTGCGAGCGCGGGACGCAAGGCATTTATACGTCTCCAACGTATCTATAATTTATGATGTATTCATGCCATGTTTACAATAGTTTTATATGATTTTGGTATGATTTGATTAGAACTAACCCGGACTGACGCTGTTTTTAGCAGAACTACCGTGGTGTTGTTTTTGTGTATAAATAAAAGTTCTTGGAATGCGATGAAAATCAACGAAGAATTTTTCTGGAAAATATAAAATACTGGAACAAAAATCTACCAGAAGGGAGTCCCGTGGGCCCCACGAGGGTGAGGGGCGCGCCCACCCCTCCCCTCCTGGGCGTGCCCCTATGCCTCGTGGACTTCCCGTGGGCCCCCCTGACTTGTTCTCGATGCCAACTTCTCCTATAAATTCCCAAACCTCCAGAAAATAACCTAGATTGGAAGTTCCGCCGCCGCAAGCCTCTGTAGCCATGAGAAATCAATCTAGGCCCTCTATGGCACCCCGCCGGAGGGGGCCATCATCACCGGAGGCTATGGAGGAGGATCCCGGAGGGGCCATCATCACCATGAAGGCCAAGGACTAGAGGGAGAACCTCTCCCCATCCAGGGGGGAGGCCATGGAGGAGGAAGCACAAGGGGGAGAACCTCTCCTCCTCTCTCTCGGTGGCACCGGAGTGCCATCGGGAGAGGAATCATCGCCGCGGTGATCGTCTTCATCAACATCACCATCCTCACCTCTTTTACGCGGTCCACTCTCCCGCACCCCGCTGTAATCCCTACTTGAACATGGTGCTTTATGCCACATATTATGTTCCAATGATGTGTTGACATCCTATGATGTTTTGAGTAGATATCCTTTGTCTTTGGGTTGATTGATGATGTAGATTGGTATGAGTTGTATGTTTTATTTTGGTGTTGTCCTATTGTGCCCTCCGTGTCACGGAAGCGTGAGGGATTCCCGCTGTAGGGTGTTGCAATACGTTCATGATTCGCTTATAGTGGGTTGCTTGAGTGACAGAAGCATAAACCCGAGTAAGGGGGTTGTTGTGTATGGGATAAAGGGGACTTGATGCTTTAATGCTATGGTTGGGTTTTACCTTAATGATCTTTAGTAGTTGCGGATGCTTTCTAGAGTTCCAATCATAAGTGCATATTATCCAAGAAGAGAAAGTATGTTAGCTTATGCCTCTCCCTCGTATGAAATTGCAATGACGACTACCGGTCTTGTTAACAATTGCCTAAGACAATTCCGCACACCGATCCATCATTATTCCACACTCCACACTCGCTATTTATAATATTTAGTAATATATTCTAACTTTATGATAACATCACCTACTTTTATATTTTATCTCTCCGATACCATGCAAAGTTATCCTCTTCATACCCACAACGTAGTCTTATTTCTCGTTTCTAGTTGGAAGCAAACGTTCGGTGTACGTTGAGTCGTATCAGTGGCAAATAGGACTTGAGAGAATATTGATCTTACCTTTATCTCCTTTTCGGTTCGACACTCCATATTTATCACTTCCACCTTTGGGAATTGCTACGATGATTCCCTGCACTTGGGGATTATCAAGCTCTTTTCCGGCGCCGTTGCCAGGGAGCAATAGCGTGGGGTTGATATTCTCGTGTGTGCTTGTTTGCTTTCTTCACTAAGTAGATTTTGTTTTTCCTCTTTTGTTTATGTTTAGTTGTGGGTGAAACATACATTTAAAAAAAAAGAATGTAAATACAATAAAAATACTTGCCTCTCATACCTAAACAGTTTTTCAATAAGAGAAGTGATTGGAAGGTTATGCATTGGGGAGGTGAGGGTCGGCCTTGAACACTTGTGTTCATGCTCATGGAAACAATGTAAAAAAATTCATGGAAGCTTCTCTGAAAATAATTATCCCCTTGTATATATCCATTGTATTATAAAAATAATGTGCCAAGCTTCGGTTTTAGGATGATTAGATTGCTTGTTTACTATATACAGTACAAAAACAGAAACTTTGGCTGTAGCGCGTGATTTTACATTTTTTACTGGAAAGTTAAATGGGTCTGAAACTTTTTGCACATTACTTCTGTACAAATTTTTTAAATTTTCATATTTGTTTAGAATTTTTTGGAGTTACAGAAGTTTACTAAACTTTCAGATTACTACAGACTGTCCTGTTTTTGACAGATTCTGTTTTCTATTAGTTGTTCGCTTATTTTGATGAATCTATGGGTAGTATCGGGGGGTATGAACCATGGTGAAGTTGTAATACAGTAGATATATTTCTAATATGAAATTGTAATAAGTTTGCAACAGTACCTAAAGGTAGTGATTTGCTTTATTACACTAACGGATCTCACAAAGTTTTTGTTAAAGTTTTGTGTGGATGAAGTGTTCGAAGATCGAGGAGCTATCAATATGAGAAGAATAAAGAGAGGCAAGAGCTCAATCTTGGGGATGCCCAAGGCACCCCAAGTAAATATTTCAAGGATTCTCAAGAATCTAAGCTTGGGGATGCCCCGGTTGGCGTCCCATCTTTCTTCTTCAACAATTATCGGTATACCTCGGTTTTTGTTTTGTTCCATAATTTGTGTCCTTTGTGTTTTTGTTTTTCCTTTAAGAACCATGCTATTATGAGATAGCCCTTTATTGATCTATAGAATACTTCATGTGCTTCACTTATATCTTTTAAGTATGATCTTATAGAATTGCTCTTTGTGCTTCACTTAAATCTTTTGAGTATGGTTTTATAGAATGCTTCGTGTGCTTCACTTATATATTTTGAGCTTGGATATTGGTTAGTCTATATTATGCCTCACATGACAGTTACTTTGTTGAGTTTGCTCCCACTATTCCGAATGAGAAGAATTTTGCTTATGTGAAGACTAGTAAAATTTCTATGCTTGTAAATCATGAACAAAATGCTTTATGTGCTGGTTATATTTTTGAACTCATTCATGATGCTACTGAAAATTATTATGAGGGAGGAATACATGCTTGTAGGAGTTGCGATAATATCAAGTTTCCTCTCTATGTACTTAAAGTTTTGAAGTTATACTTGTTTTGCCTTCCTATGCTAGTTGATTCTTGTTCCCATAAATTGTGTGCTCACAAAATCTCTAGGCATAGGAAGTAGGTTAGGTTTAAATGTGCTAGTCATATTCTTCATGATGCTCTCTTTATGTTTCAATTCTTATCTTTTATGTGAGCATCATTGAAATCGTCATGCCTAGCTAAAAGGCATTAAAGAAAAGCGCTTGTTGGGAGACAACCCAATATTTACCCTTACTGTTTTTGTGTGTTCTCATGATTAAGCTACTGTAGTAATTATGTATTATATCTTTTGTTTCAATAAAGTGCCAAGTAAGACCTTTGGAAAGACTTGGGTGAAAGTTAATGTGATCTTGCTGTAAAAAACTAAAACTTTGCGCTCACGAGATTAGCTGTCACTTTTTACAGAAGAGTGCGATTGAGTTGATTCTTTTTTCAGAAGATTAATAGACGAATTCCTCACGTGCACCAATTTATTTCATAATTTTTGGAGTAGCAGAAGTATGGTTGCTGTTCAGATTATTACAGACTGTTTTGTTTCTGAGAGATTCTGTGTTCATTGCATAGTTTGCTTGTTTTCTATTTTCTATGGCTTATATTTCTTAATATAAATTGTATAAATGATATGGTACAGTAGGCATTTTGTGAGAACAATTATGAATCTTGTCTTTGACAGAACCAAAGTAAATGGTTTACTCTATACCATACTAACCTATCTCACGAAGTTCCGTTAAGTTTTTGTGTGATTGAAGTTTTCAAGATTTGGGTGAGATATCGATATGAGGAGAATAAGGAGTGGAAAGACCCTAAGCTTGGGGATGACCAAGACAACCCAAGGTAATATTCAAGGAAGACTCAAGCGTCTAAGCTTGGGGATGCCCCGGAAGGCATCCCCTCTCCCGTCTTCAAAACTATCGGTATACCTTACTCGGAGCTATATTTTTATTCGTCACATGATATGTGTTTTGCTTGGAGCATATTTTAAATTTTCCTTGCTGTTTGAATAAAATCATTGGATCTGAAATCTTGAATGAAAAAAAATCCTCCCATGGCTAGTTAATTATTTGACTACTCAGTGTTCTTCACTTATATCTTTTTGGAGTAGTTTGTCATTTACTCATGTGTTTCACATATATCCTATGAGTAAATGGTTGAATGAATCGAATATCATAAATCTGAATTTATATACGTTTCATATGCTTACAACATGGGGAGTAATGACTTCACACATAATAAGTATAGGTAGTAAACTTATTGGAAGTTAGCAAATGCAGAATTGATCACTTGAACAATTCATGAAAGAATATTGAAGGAAGAGAGATTTCACATATAAATATACTATCTTGGGCATATTTTGTAATTGTGAGCACTCATTAAAATATGACATGCTAAAAAGTTGATGTTGGACAAGGAAGACAACTTAATGGGTTATGTTTTCCTATATTCGAAATGTTATATTGTCTTGGATCATCCAACATGTTGAGCTTGCCTTTCCCTCTCATGCTAGCCAAATTCTTTGCACCAAGTAGAGATACTACTTGTGCGTCCAAACATTCCTTAAACCAGTTTTGCCATGAGAGTCCACCATACCCACCTATGGATTGAGTAAAATCCTTCAAGTAAGTTGACATCGGTGCATGCAATAAAAATTGCTCTCTAAATATGTATGATCTATTAGTGTGAAGAAAATAAGCTTTATACGAACTTGTGATAGGGGAGAAATAAAAGCGATGGACTGCATAATAAAGGTCTTTATCACAAGAGGCAATATAAAGTGATGTTCTTTTGCATTAAGATTTTGTGCATTCAACCATAAAAGCGAATGACAACCGCTGCTTCCCTCTGCGAAGGGCCTATCTTTTACTTTTACCTTCTACCCTTAATACAAGAGTCACGGTGATCATCACCTTTCATTTTTACACTTTTTCCTTTGGCAAGCACTTTGTGTTGGAGCGATCCGGATATATATATATATATATCCACTTGGATGTAGGTTTTCATAAATTATTATTGTTGACATTACCCTTTAGGTAAAAGGTTGGGAGGCGAAACTATAAGCCCCTATCTTTCTTTGTGTCCGATTAAAACTTTGAACCCATTAATATCACATGAGTATTAGCAATTGTGAAAGATTAAATGATAGTTGAGTATGTGGAGTTTGCTGAAACAAAGCTCTTACATGGACTCTTCCGAAAATGAAATGAATTGCAATTGTTTGATGACTAAGAGCACGGTTTGTTAGGTCTCAAGAAAGTTTATGATCTATACTTTAACATGTGAATAGCTTGTTACTTGGTCATGAGAAGTTTTATGAGTTGAGCTACTATTATGATATATAATGATGCTAGAAAAAGTGATTGGAACTATCATTGATCAAATTTATGCACTTGCTAGCATTCACACTTCATAAATTATTTCTTTTATCATTTACCTACTCAAGGACGAGCGGGAATTAAGCTTGGGGATGTTGATACGTCTCCAACGTATCTATAATTTATGAAGTATTCATGCCTTGTTTACAATAGTTTTATATGATTTTGGTATGATTTTATTAGAACTAACCCGGACTGACGCTGTTTTCAGCAGAACTACCGTGGTGTTGTTTTTGTGCAGAAATAAAAGTTCTCGGAATGCGATGAAAATCAACGAAGAATTCTTCTGGAAAATATAAAAAATACTGGAACAAAAATCTACTGGAGGGGAGTCCCGTGGGCCCGACGAGGGTGGGGCGCCCCCACCCCCTAGGCGCGCCCTTGTGCCTCGTGGACTTCCCGTGCGGCCCCTTGACTTGTTCTCGAGGCCAACCTCTCCTATAAATGCCCAAACCTCCAGAAAATAACCTAGATCAGAAGTTCCGCCGCCGCAAGCCTTTGTAGTCACGAGAAATCAATCTAGGCCCTCTCTGGCACCCTGCCGGAGGGGGCCATCATCACCGGGGGTTATGGAGGAGGATCCCGGAGGAGCCATCATCACCATGAAGGCCAAGGACTAGTGGGAGAACCTCTCCCCATCTGGGGGGAGGCCATGGAGGAGGAAGCACAAGGGGGAGAACCTCTCCTCCTCTCTCTCGGTGGCACCGGAGTGCCATCGGGAGGGGAATCATCGTCGCGGTGGTCGTCTTCATCAACATCACCATCATCATCACCATCCTCACCTCTTTTACATGGTCCACTCTCCCGCACCCCGCTGTAATACCTACTTGAACATGGTGCTTTATGCCACATATTATGATCCAATGATGTGTTGCCATCCTCTGATGTTTCGAGTAGATATCCTTTGTCTTTGGGTTGATTGATGATCTAGATTGGTATGAGTTGTATGTTTTATTTTGGTGCTGTCCTATTGTGCCCTCCGTGCCGCGCAAGCATGAGGGATTCCCGTTGTAGGGTGTTGCAATACGTTCATGATTCGCTTATAGTGGGTTGCTTGAGTGACAGAAGCATAAACCCGAGTAAGGGGGTTGTTGCATATGGGATAAAGGGGACTTGATGCTTTAATGCTATGGTTGGGTTTTACCTTAATGATCTTTAGTAGTTGTGGATGCTTGCTATAGTTCCAATCATAAGTGCATATTGATGAAGACATGCACCTGGGGTAGGGTCATAGGCCTGACCTAGACACCCTCCCCAAGGACACTGGCATAAAAGTCGTAAGCATTCGAGGGATACCATCATTCACTCGACCGTAAACACTCCACTTGGAAGACTCAAGTTCACTCGACAAAGGAGTGAGCACTCGACCGTGACAAGAATCACTTGACAGCTAGAAGATCTAAGGTCACTCTGAATGGCAACGGTCCGACGTTACCTTATAGAATTGAAAGCCATTCATGTATCTTTATTGCTGACCTTATCAGTAATGTCCATCTTTAAGTACCTTAAACCCTGTGTAATTGAGGACGGGAGGGGTCCGGCACACTCTATATAAGCCACTCCCCTCCTCTGGCACAAGGGTTCGCACCCCCTGTAACTTCACACATATTCCAATTGACCAAAGCCTCCGGGCACCGAGATGTAGGGTTGTTACTTCCTCCGCAAAGGGCCTGAACTCGTACATCTTGCGTGCACAATCTCACTGTAGCTAGGATCTTGCCTCTACATTCTTACCCCCCTACTTTACTATCATACTTAGAACCATGACAGTTGGTGCCCGCCGTGGGGCAGGCGTCTTAGCGACTTTCCGATGAGGTTGCAATTTTCTCCGACTCTTTTCATCATGGTTTCCGGTGGAGGTCTAGCTGAGGGCTGCAAGATCCGTCTCGGCGCGCTCGTCTTCATCGCCGACGACTCCGCCTGGCTTCAGGAAGCTCCTCTCGATGTCGAGGCACTTCCTGTCCATGGAGCGACGCACTTTGGTGCGTGCGTTCGCGGCGTCCTGCTACCACAGCCGTCGACCCAGTATCGGTCGGCTCCCGCGGTATCCTCGCTCCCCACTGTATGCCGTGGCAAGCGATCCGGTCGGTCGCGGATTCAGCGGTGGGTGAAGCACGCGGTGGCACATCAGTCGGCCACCCCCCAAGTCGTGGCAATTGAGCCCGACGAATCTCTCTATGGCCTGTTCGACTGGCTCCGTCGAGATCACATCCGAGTGCGATAGCAGCGACCCCGCGGCAGAAGTCCTGATGGTCGACACGCCCCGCAGCCCGTCTGGCATGCGTCGCAACGACGACAATGAAGGCGGCGGCGAGCCGTCGCATATTCATGAAGAGTATCATCCTGAAACTCTCTCTTCTCAGCAGAGGGAGGAACTTCACCACCGCAATATGGAGGCCCTGCACACGCCCATTGTTAGAGAGTCCTCTGAGGCTCGGGCCTTGGAGGCAGTGCATTTAGCCACTTTGGCTGAGCGCACTCGACTGGAGAATCTTCAGCATTCACTCGACGAGCACGGTCAATGGCAAATCCCCGAGTCCAGTCGACAATAGCGGCAATTATTTCCACCAGAACTGCAGGTATACCGCACTCCGATTCAGAATCCATTCAGCCGTCCCAGTCGGAAGCTAGAAGAGGTTTAATGCAGATCAGGGCACTGCTCCGAGCAGCAGGAGAGCAGAACACATCGGTTTCCCAGTCGCGCAACAGAATCCATAGCAGATCTGTGGTGGCTGATACCGCCCAGTCGGCCCATAGCCCAAGATCGGCTCCGTGGCGTGAGGGAAGCGAGCATCGTCAAGGGCAGTATTTGGGTCGGAACAATGAGCAACAAGATCGTCGGCTCGACCGCGATGACCGCTGTCGAGTGCCTACGCCCCCTTCGAGGGGCGAATCATACGTGCCCCGGCATTATGATGATAGGCGCCCGTACAACAAAGAAAGGAGAAGGCCGGTCAACACAAGGGAGCCAGGGTTTGACGCAAGGTCAATATTGGTGCAAGGTCTAGTCGACAGGAACCGAGCACAGAGAGAAGGGCAGGACAGAGATTGCCCAACTGTAAACAAGGTCCACGTTTCCGGTCCCGAGTGTTTTAGCAGAGCTATGAGAGCTGCAGAGATCCCTCCCAACTTCAGGTTGGCGACTGGAGTAAGTAAGTTCACTGGAGAATCAAAGCCTGACACTTGGCTTGAGGATTACCGAGTGGCTGTGCAGATCGGTGGAGCAAATGATGTTGCCATGAAGCATCTTCCCCTGATGCTTGAAGGGTCAGCCAGAGCTTGGTTGATTCAGTTAGCTCCAAGAAGTATTTTCAGCTGGGAAGAGTTGGCCCGAGTGTTTGTTAGAACGTTTGAGGGCACGTGCAAACGGCCCACAGGATTGACTGAATTGCAGCACTGCGTGCAAAAGCCGAATGAAATTTTGAGAGATTACATTCAGAGATGGACCACTTTACACCACACTATTGAGAATGTGTCCCATCATCAAGCAGTGTGCGCCTTCAAGGAGGGCGTTCGGTACCGGGAGCTCAACCTGAAATTCGGTCGGATAGGAGACATGTCTCTGACTCGAATGATGGAGATAGCCACTCGGTACGCCAACGACGAAGAAGAAGATCGACTCCGCATTGGCAAGAGTAAACCGGTCAGCTAGGATAGCGGAGGAGGAAATTCCAATCGGAAGCAGAAGCGCAAGGCAGAGCCTGCAGCACCTGGAGAATTTGCAGTGGCAACCCAAGGGAAGGCTAAAGGAAAGCCTAAAGGGCCCTGGACTCCTAAGAAGGTGAAAGATGCAACCGATAGCGATGTGTTGGATTTACCATGTCACATCCACATCAAGAAGGATGAAGAGGGAAATCTCATCTATCCTAAGCATACCACTCGGTAGTGCCGAGTCCTTATATAGCAGTTCAGAGAAAAGCAACCCAGTGAGAAGGAAAAATAGTCTGATAAAGATGAGGACAAAGAAGAGGATGATGATGGTTTTCCCAATATTAACTCCACTTTGGTAATTTTTGCTGATGTTGAAAGCAAAAGTCAACTGAAAGTCATCAACAGAGAAGTGAACATGGTCACTCCGGCGACACCGACGTATCTGAAGTGGTCAAATACCTCCATTACATTCAACCAGTCAGATCACCCACCGCACGTTGCCGCCCCTGGGAGGCAAGCATTGGTGGTCGACCCGGTTGTTGGAGGTACCTGATTGACCAAAGTTTTGATGGATGGTGGCAGCGAATTAAACATCTTGTATGCTAATACCCTCCATGGGATGGGCATTCTGATGTCCAAGCTCAGTGAGAGTAACATGCGGTTTCACAGAGTTATACCAGGGAAGAAGGAAGATTCACTCAGCCAGATCACCCTTGACGTGGCTTTAGGCGATTCAAAGAATTACCGGAAGGAAAAGTTGACGTTTGATGTCGTGGATTTTAACAGTGCCTATCGTGCTATCTTGGGCAGGACTGCGTATGCCCGTTTCATGGCTCGACCATGTTATGTGTATCTCAAGCTAAGATGCCTGGCCCTAGAGGCGAGATTACAATCACTGGTAATCGGTAGCGAGCTGAAGAGTGCTTCCAGAAGGGCTCAAAGATTGCCGATGAACAGATGGCAGCAATTGAAATGGAGGAATACAAGAAGACGGCGGATCCGAGTGATTTGTTGAGAGCTAAGAAGCCTACTTCAGAGTCTACATTTAAGTCGACTAGTGAAACAAAGTCAGTTCATATTCACCCGACTGATCTCAATGCTGCTCCGACTCATATATCAACAACACTCAACGACAAAGAGGAAGAAGCGCTCATCCAGTTCCTCCGTGAGAACTGGGACATATTTGCATGGAAACCTTCTGACATGCCAGGTGTACCCAGGGATCTGGCTGAGCACCGTTTGCGAGTCGACCCAAAAGTTAAACCTGTGAAAGAGTATCTGCGTCAGTCCGCCGTGGAAAAGCGAAAGGCGATTGGCGAAGAAGTGGCTCGGCTTCTGGCAGCCGAGTTCATCCGAGAGATTTACCACTCCGAGTGGCTCGCCAATGTCGTCATGGTTCCCAAGAAAGATGATTCACTATGTATGTGCATTGACTTCAAGCACATCAATCGGGCCTACCCGAAGGATCATTTTCCTCTACTCCGCATCGATCAAATAGTCGACCCGACTGCAGGATGTGAGCGACTATCCTTTCTGGACGCATATTCTAGGTATCATCAGATCTGACTGTATGGGCCCGATGAAATAAAGACAGCCTTCATCACCCCATTCGGATGCTTTTGCTATGTTACCATGCCCTTTGGTCTCAAGAATGCCGACACCACATTCATGCGCATGATACATAAGTGCCTGCTCACTCAAATCAGTCGGAATGTGGAGGCATACATGGATGAGATCGTGGTTAAGTCACGTAAAGGTTCCGACCTACTAACTGACCTCGCTGAAAACTTTGCCAATCTGAGAAGATATGATATCAAGCTTAACCCGTCAAAGTGTACATTTGGAGTTCCAGGTGGCAAGTTACTCGGTTTCCTTGTTTTCGAACGAGGAATCGACGTGAACCCAGAGAAAGTCGGCGCAATACTCCGAATGAAGCACCCCGTGCGCATACACGACGTTCAGAAGCTTACTGGTTGTTTGGCCGCCTTGAGTCAGTTCATCTCACGTCTCGGTGAAAAGGCATTACCTCTTTACCGATTGATGAAGAAATCTGATAAGTTTGAGTGGACTCCCGAAGCTGACGTATCGTTTGCAAAACTCAAAACCTTTCTTTCCACCCAGCCGGTGCTCGCTGCTCCTGTTAGCAAGGAGCCTTTGTTGCTTTATATTGCAGCCACTGGACAAGTTGTCAGTAAAGTACTCACAGCCGAGCGGGAAGAAGAAGGTAAAACCCATAAAGTTCAGCGCCCAGTGTACTATATTTATGAAGTCTTAACTCCATCCAAGCAGAGGTATCCGCATTACCAAAAGTTGGTCTATGGAATTTACTTGACTACGAAGAAGGTGGCACATTATTTCTCAGATCACTCCATCACAGTCGTCAGCGACGCTCCGTTGTTAGAAATTCTGAACAACAGAGACGCAACTGGTCGAGTGGCAAAGTGGGCGATTGAACTCCTTCCGTTGGATATCAAGTTTGAGGCAAAGAAAGCAATCAAATCCCAGGCAATAGCAGATTTCCTCATCGAGTGGATTGAATAGCAACAACCTACTCAAGTCTAGTCAGAACATTGGCTTTTGTTCTTTGATGGGTCCAAAATGTTGAGCGGTTCTAGTGCTGGAGTTGTTCTGGTATCCCGGCGAGGCGACAAACTTAGCTATGTCCTTCAGATTCACTTTGATTCCTCCAACAATGAGGCTGAGTACGAAGCTCTTTTGTATGGGTTGCGAATGGCCATTTCACTCGGCGTCCGTCGCCTAGTGGTCTTCGGCGACTAAGATTTGGTGGTTAATCAAGTGATGAAAGAGTGGGATGTCAGAAGCCCGGCTATGACTGGCTATTGCAATGAAGTTAGAAAGTTGGAAAAGAGGTTTGAAGGTTTAGAGCTCCACCATATTCCCCGATTGAAGAACCAAGCGACAGATGACCTGGCTAAGATAGGTCTAAGCGAGGGTCCATTCCCAGCAATGTGTTCTTGGAGCATCTCCACGCACCATCAGTTCAGGAAGATCCCTTCATGGAAGAGCCCCCACAACCAAAGAGTTCCACTGATCCGACTGAAGTTGAAGTCCCAGCTATGGTCGACCTAGTCATGGAAGTTTTGGTCGTCATTCCTGATTGGACTGTACCATACATTGCATAGATTCTTAGAAAAGAGCTGCTAGAAGACGAGGATGAAGCGCGATAGATCGTCCGTCGATCCAAAGTCTTCACCGTGATAGGCGGTCGACTGTACAGAGAAAGTGTGACTAGAGTTGCTCAACGATGCATTACCCCAGAACAAGGTTGAATGATCCTCAATGATATCCACTCAGGGACCTGTGGTCACCATGCTTCCTCACGGACAATCGTGGCCAAAGCATACCGAGCAGGATTTTACTGGCCGCGAACAAATGAAATGGCAAAGGAAATAGTCGACAAATGTGAATGTTGCTAGTTCTACTCGAACATGTCTCACAAACCCACCTCAGCCCCGAAGACTAGTCCACTCGTTTGGCCATTTGTCGTTTGGGGGTTGGATATGGTTGGACCCTTGAGGATTGGCAGAAGTGGTTTCACTCACTTGCTTGTTGCAGTCGACAAGTTTACTAAATGGATTGAAGCCAAGCCCATCAAAAGCCTCGATTCGAGCACTGCCGTCAGCTTTGTCAGAGGGCTAACATTTAGGTTTGGAGTCCCGCACAACATCATCATAGACAATGGATCAAACTTTGATTCAGATGAATTCAGAGCTTTCTGTGCTTCCCAAGGCACTCGGGTCGATTATGCTTCAGTCGCTCACCTGCAGTCGAACGGACAAGTAGAAAGAGCAAATGGTTTGATCCTCCAAGGATTAAAGCCCAGGCTAATGCGAGATCTAAAGCATGCGGCTGGCGCTTGGGTAGATGAGTTGCCATCAGTACTGTGGGGCCTGAGGACAACGCCAAATCGGTCGACTAGGCGGACTCCCTTCTTCCTGGTCTATGGAGCCAAAGCCGTACTACCGACTGATTTGCTTCATAATGCTCCGCGAGTAGAACTCTTCTCAGAAGCTGAAGCAGAACAAGCCCGTCAGGATGTTGTTGACCTTCTAGAAGAAGAAAGAGAGATGGCACTGATCCGGTCGATCATCTATCAACAAGATCTGCGGCGTTTTCATGCCAGAAATGTCAGGGGTCGGGCATTTCAGGAAGGAGACCTAGTTCTCCGAGTGGACCAGCAACGTCCACACAAGCTCGCCCCTGCCTAGGAAGGCCCCTTCATCATCACCAAAGTGCTCCACGATGGTGCATATCACCTGTACGATGTGGAGCACAAGAAAGACGAGCCACACGCCTGGAATGCGGAGCTTCTCCGCCACTTTAACAGTTAATCATTCGGACTGTCGAGATGTAATAAGAAGTACCATTGAGTTTGTTTATCGAAGACAAGGTTTTTGCAGTCTCCTATATAATTGTTGTTTCTTATGCATGTGTCCAAAATCCCCCGGTGGGTGGCTTAGCTGCGAACCTGATTCGCCTAAGTTCCAAAAATTAAAACCCCACTGAGTGGAGAGCATGTCTCCCATTCGGGGATTTAGCTGCGAACCTGATTCGCCTAAGTTTAAAAAATCCTACCGAGTGGTGAGCAACCCTCCCTCTCGGGGGCTTAGATGCAGTCCAGTACTCGCCTAAGTTTAAAAAATCCTACCGAGTGGTGAGCAACCCTCCCACTCGGGGGCTTAGCTGCAGTCTAGTACTCGCCTAAGTTTAAAAAATCCCACCGAGTGGTGAGCAACCCTCCCACTCGGGGGCTTAGCTGCAGTCCAGTACTCGCCTAAGTTTAAAAAATCCTACCGAGTGGTGAGCAACCCTCTCACTCGGGGGCTTAGCTGCAGTCCAGTACTCACCTAAGTTTAAAAAATCCTACCGAGTGGAGAGCAACCCTCCCACTCGGGGGCTTAGCTGCAGTCCAGTACTCGCCTAAGTTTAAAAAATCCTACCGAGTAGCAAGCAACCCTCCCACTTGGGGGCTTAGCTGCAGTCCAGTACTCGCCTAAGTTTAAAAAATCCTACCGAGTAGCGAGCAACCATCCCACTCAGGGGCTTAGCTGCAGTCCAGTACTCGCCTAAGTTTAAAAAATCCTACTGAGTGGTGAGCAACCCTCCCGCTCGGGGGCTTAGTTGCAGTCCAGTACTCGCCTAAGTTTAAAAAATCGTACCGAGTGGTGAGCAACCCTTCCACTCGGGGGCTTAGCTACAGTCCAGTACTCGCCTAAGTTTAAAAAATCCTACCGAGTGGTGAGCAACCTGTTGGGGAACGTAGTAATTTCAAAATTTCCCTACGCACACGCAAGATCATGGTGATGCATAGCAACGAGAGGGGGAGAGTGTGATCTACGTACCCTTGTAGATCGACAACGGAAGCGTTAACTTGGTTGATGTAGTCGTACGTCTTCACAGCCCGACCGATCAAGCACCGAAACTACGGCACCTCCGAGTTCTAGCACACGTTCAGCTTGATGACGATCCCCGGACTCCGATCCAGCAAAGTGTCGGGGAAGAGTTCCGTCAGCACGACGGCGTGGTGACGATCTTGATGTACTACTATTGCAGGGCTTCGCCTAAGCACCGCTACAATATTATCGAGGACTATGGTGGAAGGGGGCACCGCACACGGCTATGAGTATGATCACGTGGATCAATTTGTGTCTCTAGGGGGTGCCCCTGCCTCCGTATATAAAGGCTCAAGGGAGGGGGGCCGGCCGGCCAGGAGAGGCGCGCCAGGAGGAGTCCTACTCCCTCCGGGAGTAGGATTCCCCCCTTTCCTAGTTGGAATAGGATTCGCGGAGGGGGGGAAAGAGGAGAGAGAGAGAGAGGAGGAAGGGGGGCCGACCCCCTCTCCTTGTCCAATTCGGACCAAGGGGGGAGGGGCGCGCGACCCATCTCTGGCCACCTCTCCTCTCTTCCACTAAGGCCCACTAAGGCCCATATACCTCCCGGGGGGTTTCGGTAACCTCCCGGTACTCCGGTAAAATCCCGATTTCACCCGGAACACTTCCGATATCCAAACATAGGCTTCCAATATATCAATCTTTTTGTCTCGACCATTTCGAGACTCCTCGTCATGTCCGTGATCACATCCGGGACTCCGAACAACCTTCGGTACATCAAAATGCATAAACACATAATATAATTGTCATCGTAACCTTAAGCGTGCGGACCCTACGGGTTCGAGAACAATGTAGACATGACCGAGACACGTCTCCAGTCAATAACCAATATCTGAACCTGGATGCTCATATTGGCTCCTACATATTCTACGAAGATCTTTTATCGGTCAGACCGCATAACAACATACGTTGTTCCCTTTGTCATCGGTATGTTACTTGCCCGAGATTCGATCGTCGGTATCCTATACCTAGTTCAATCTTGTTACCGGCAAGTCTCTTTACTCGTTCTGTAATACATCATCCCGCAACTAACTCATTAGTTGCAATGCTTGCAAGGCTTAAGTGATGTGCATTACCGAGAGGGCCGAGAGATACCTCTCCGACAATCGGAGTGACAAATCCTAATCTCGAAATACGCCAACCCAACATGTACCTTTGGAGATACCTGTAGAGCTCCTTTATAATCACCCAGTTACGTTGTGACGTTTGGTAGCACACAAAGTGTTCCTCTGGCAAACAGGAGTTGCATAATCTCATAGTTATAGGAACATGTATAAGTCATGAAGAAAGAAATAGCAACATACTAAACGATCGGGTGCTAAGCTAATGGAATGGGTCATGTCAATCAGATCATTCAACTAATGATGTGATCCCGTTAATCAAATAACAACTTTCTATCCATGGTTAGGAAACATAACCATCTTTGATTAACGAGCTAGTCAAGTAGAGGCATACTAGCGACACTCTGTTTGTCTATGTATTGACACATGTATTATGTTTCCGGTTAATACAATTCTAGCATGAATAATAAACTTTTATCATGATATGAGGAAATAAATAATAACTTTATTATTGCCTCTAGGGCATATTTCCTTCAGTCTCCCACTTGCACTAGAGTCAATAATCTAGATTACACAGTAATGATTCTAACACCCATGGAGCCTTGGTGCTGATCATGTTTTGCTCGTGGAAGAGGCTTAGTCAACGGGTCTGCAACATTCAGATCCGTATGTATCTTGCAAATCTCTATGTCTCCCACCTAGACTAGATCTCGGATGGAATTGAAGCGTCTCTTGATGTGCTTGGTTCTCTTGTGAAATCTGGATTCCTTCGCCAAGGCAATTGCACCAGTATTGTCACAAAAGATTTTCATTGGACCCGATGCACTAGGTATGACACCTAGATCGGATATGAACTCCTTCATTCGCTGCTTCTGAAGCAGCTATGTATTCCGCTTCACACGTAGATCCTGCCACGACGCTCTGTTTAGAACTGCACCAACTGACAGCTCCACCGTTTAATGTAAACACGTATCCAGTTTGCGATTTAGAATCGTCCGGATCAGTGTCAAAGCTTGCATCAACGTAACCGTTTACGATGAGCTCTTTGTCACCTCCATATACGAGAAACATATCCTTAGTCCTTTTCAGGTACTTCAGGATGTTCTTGACCGCTGTCCAGTGATCCACTCCTGGATTACTTTGGTACCTCCCTGCTAGACTTATAGCAAGGCACACATCAGGTCTGGTACACAGCATTGCATACATGATAGAGCCTATGGCTGAAGCATAGGGAACATCTTTCATCTTCTCTCTATCCTCTGCAGTGGTCGGGCATTGAGTCTGACTCAACTTCACACCTTGTAACATAGGCAAGAACCCTTTCTTTGCTTGATCCATTTTGAACTTCTTCAAAATCTTGTCAAGGTATGTGCTTTGTGAAAGTCGAATTAAACGTCTTGATTTATCTCTATAGATCTTTATGCCTAATATGTAAGCAGCTTCACCGAGGTCTTTCATTGAAAAACTCTTATTCAAGTATCCCTTTATGCTATCCAGAAATTCTATATCATTTCCAATCAGTAATATGTCATCCACATATAATATCAGAAATGCTACAGAGCTCCCACTCACTTTCTTGTAAATACAGGCTTCTCCAAAAGTCTGTAAAAAACCAAATGCTTTGATCACACTATCAAAGCGTTTATTCCAACTCCGAGAGGCTTGCACCAGTCCATAAATGGATCATTAGAGCTTGCACACTTTCCCTTTGGATCGACAAAACCTTCCGGTTGCATCATATACAACTCTTCTTCCAGAAATCCATTCAGGAATGCAGTTTTGACATCCATCTGCCAAATTTCATAATCATAAAATGCGGCAATTGCTAACATGATTCGGACAGACTTAAGCATCGCTACGGGTGAGAAGGTCTCATCATAGTCAACCCCTTGAACTTGCCGAAACCCTTTTGCGACAAGTCGAGCTTTGTAGACAGTAATATTACCGTCGGCGTCAGTCTTTTTCTTGAAGATCCATTTATTCTCAATTGCTTGCCGATCATTGGGCAAGTCAACCAAAGTCCATACTTTGTTCTCATACATGGATCCCATCTCAGATTTCATGGCTTCAAGCCATTTTGCGGAATCTGGGCTCACCATCGCTTCTTCATAGTTCATAGGTTCATCATGATCTAGTAGCATGACTTCCAGAACAGGATTACCGTACCACTCTAGTGCGGATCTCACTCTGGTTGATCTACGAGGTTCAGTAGTATCTTGTTCTGAAGTTTCATGATCTTTATCATTAGCTTCCTCACTAATTGGTGTAGGTATCTCAGAAACAGGTTTCTGTGATGTACTACTTTCCAATAAGGGAGCAGGTACAGTTACCTCGTCAAGTTCTACTTTCCTCCCACTCACTTCTTTCGAGAGAAACTCCTTCTCCAGAAAGTTTCTGAACTTGGCAACAAAAGTGTTGCCTTCGGATCTGTGATAGAAGGTGTATCCAATAGTCTCCTTTGGATATCCTATGAAGACACATTTCTCCGATTTGGGTTCGAGCTTATCAGGTTGAAGCTTTTTCACATAAGCATCGCAGCCTCAAACTTTCAGAAACGACAACTTTGGTTTCTAGCCAAACCATAGTTCATAAGGCGTCGTCTCAACGGATTTTGATGGTGCCCTATTTAACGTGAATGCGGCCGTCTCCAAAGCATAACCCCAAAACGATAGCGGTAAATCAGTAAGAGACATCATAGATCGCACCATATCTAGTAAAGTACGATTACGACGTTCGGACACACCATTACACTGTGGTGTTCCGGGTGGCATGAGTTGTGAAACTATTCTGCATTGTTTCAAATGTACACCAAACTCGTAACTCAAATATTCTCCTCCACGATCAGATCGTAGAAACTTTATTTTCTTGTTACGATGATTTTCAACTTCACTCTGAAATTCGTTGAACTTTTCAAACGTTTCAGACTTATGTTTCATTAAGTAGATATACCCATATCTGCTTAAATCATCTGTGAAGGTGAGAAAATAACGATATCCGCCACGAGCCTCAATATTCATCGGACCACATACATCTGTATGTATGATTTCCAACAAATCTGTTGCTCTCTCCATAGTACCGGAGAACGGCGTTTTAGTCATCTTGCCCATGAGGCACGGTTCGCAAGTACCAAGTGATTCATAATCAAGTGGTTCCAAAAGTCCATCAGTATGGAGTTTCTTCATGCGCTTTACACCGATATGACCTAAACGGCAGTGCCACAAATAAGTTGCACTATCATTATCAACTCTGCATCTTTTGGCTTCAACATTATGAATATGTGTGTTACTACTATCGAGATTCAATAAGAATAGACCACTCTTCAAGGGTGCATGACCATAAAAGATATTACTCATATAAATAGAACAACCATTATTCTCTGATTTAAATGAATAACCGTCTCGCATCAAACAAGATCCATATATAATGTTAATGCTTAACGCTGGCACCAAATAAGAATTATTTAGGTCTAATATTAATCCCGAAGGTAGATGTAGAGGTAGTGTGCCGACCGCGATCACATCGACTTTGGAACCGTTTCCCACGCGCATCGTCACCTTGTCCTTAGCTAATCTTCGCTTAATCCGTAGTCCCTGTTTCGAGTTGCAAATATTAGCAACAGAACCAGTATCAAATACCCAGGTGCTACTGCGAGCATTAGTAAGGTACACAAAAATAACATGTATATCACATATACCTTTGTTCACCTTGCCATCCTTCTTATCCGCCAAATACTTGGGGCAGTTCCACTTCCAGTGACCAGTCTGCTTGTAGTAGAAGCACTCAGTTTCAGGCTTAGGTCCAGACTTGGGTTTCTTCTCTTGAGCAGCAACTTGCTTGCTGTTCTTCTTGAAGTTCCCCTTCTTCTTCCCTTTGCCCTTTTTCTTGAAACTAGTGGTCTTGTTGACCATCAACACTTGATGCTCCTTTTTGATTTGTACCTCCGCAGCTTTCAGCATTGCGAAGAGCTCGGGAATAGTCTTATTCATCCCTTGCATATTATAGTTCATCACGAAGCTCTTGTAGCTTGGTGGCAGTGATTGCAGAATTCTGTCAATGACGCAATCATCTGGAAGATTAACTCCCATTTGAACCAAGTGATTATTATACCCAAACATTTTGAGTATATGCTCACTGACAGAACTGTTCTCCTCCATCTTGCAGCTATAGAACTTATTGAGGCTTCATATCTCTCAATCCGGGCATTTGCTTGAAATATTAACTTCAACTCCTGGAACATCTCATATGCTCCATGACGTTCAAAACGTCGTTGAAGTCCCGATTCTAAGCCGTAAAGCATGGCACACTGAACTATCGAGTAGTCATCAGCTTTGCTCTGCCCGACGTTCACAACATCTGGTGTTGCGCCAGCAGCAGGCCTGGCACCCAGCGGTGCTTCCAGGACGTAATTCTTCTGTGCAGCAATGAGGATAATCCTCAAGTTACGGACCCAGTCCGTGTAATTGCTACCATCATCTTTCAACTTTGCTTTCTCAAGGAACGCATTAAAATTCAACGGAACAACAGCACGGGCCATTTATCTAGAATCATACATAAAACAAGCAAGATACTATCAGGTACTAAGTTCATGATAAATTTAGGTTCAATTAATCATATTACTTAAAGAACTCCCACTTAGATAGACATCCCTCTAATTCTCTAAGTGATCACGTGATCCAAATCAACTAAACCATGTCCGATCATCACGTGAGATGTAGTAGTTTCATTGGTGAACATCACTATGTTGATCATATCTACTATATGATTCACGCTCGACCTTTCGGTCTCCGTGTTCCGAGGCCATATCTGTATATGCTTGGCTCGTCAAGTATAACCTGAGTATTCCGCGTGTGCAACTGTTTTGCACCCGTTGTATTTGAACGTAGATCCTATCACACCCGATCATCACGTGGTGTCTCAGCACGAAGAACTTTCGCAACAGTGCATACTCAGGGAGAACACTTCTTGATAATTTAGTGACAGATCATCTTATAATGCTACCGTCAATCAAAGCAAGATAAGATGCATAAAAGATAAACATCACATGCAATCAATATAAGTGATATGATATGGCCATCATCATCTTGTGCTTGTGATCTCCATCTCCGAAGCACCGTCATGATCACCATCGTCACCGGCGCGACACCTTGATCTCCATCGTAGCATCGTTGTCGTCTCGCCAATCTTATGCTTCCACGACTATCGCTACCGCTTAGTGATAAAGTAAAGCATTACAGCGCGATTGCATTGCATACAATAAAGCGACAACCATATGGCTCCTGCCAGTTGCCGATAACTCGGTTACAAAACATGATCATCTCATACAATAAAATTTAGCATCATGTCTTGACCATATCACATCACAACATGCCCTGCAAAAACAAGTTAGACGTCCTCTACTTTGTTGTTGCATGTTTTACGTGGCTGCTACAGGCTTAAGCAAGAACTAATCTTACCTACGCATCAAAACCACAATGATAGTTTGTCAAGTTGGTGCTGTTTTAACCTTCACAAGGACCGGGAGTAGCCACACTCGGTTCAACTAAAGTTGGAGAAACTGTCACCCGCAAGCCACCTATGTGCAAAGCACGTCGGGAGAACTGGTCTCGCGTAAGCGTACGCGTAATGTCGGTCCGGGCCGCTTTGTCCAACAATACCGCTGAACCAAAGTATGACATGCTGGTAAGCAGTATGACTTATATCACCCACAACTCACTTGTGTTCTACTCGTGCATATAACATCAACATATAAAACCTTGGCTCTGATACCACTGTTGGGGAACGTAGTAATTTCAAAATTTTCTTACGCACACGCAAGATCATGGTGATGCATAGCAACGAGAGGGGGAGAGTGTGATCTACGTACCCTTGTAGATCGACAACGGAAGCGTTAAGTTGGTTGATGTAGTCATACGTCTTCACGGCCCGACCGATCAAGCACCTAAACTAGAGGCACCTCCGAGTTCTAGCACACGTTCAGCTCGATGACGATCCGCAGACTCCGATCCAGCAAAGTGTCGGGGAAGAGTTTCGTCAGCACGACGGCGTGGTGACGATCTTGATGTACTACTGTCGCAGGGCTTCGCCTAAGCACAGCTACAATATTATCGAGGACTATGGTGGAAGGGGGCACCGCACACGGCTATGAGTATGATCACGTGGATCAATTTGTGTCTCTAGGGGGTGCCCCTGCCTCCGTATATAAAGGCTCAAGGGAGGGGGGCCGGCCGGCCAGGAGAGGCGCGCCAGGAGGAGTCCTACTCCCTCCGGGAGTAGGATTCCCCCCTTTCCTAGTTGGAATAGGATTCGCGGAGGGGGGGAAAGAGGAGAGAGAGAGAGGAGGAAGGGGGGCCGGCCCCCTCTCCTTGTCCAATTCGGACCATGGGGGGGAGGGGTGCGCGGCCCATCTCTGGCCACCTCTCCTCTCTTCCACTAAGGCCCACTAAGGCCCATATACCTCCCGGGGGGTTCTGGTAACCTCCCGGTACTCTGGTAAAATCCCGATTTCACCCGGAACACTTTCGATATCCAAACATAGGCTTCCAATATATCAATCTTTATGTCTCGACCATTTCGAGACTCCTCGTCATGTCCGTGATCACATCCGGGACTCCGAACAACCTTCGGTACATCAAAATGCATAAACTCATAATATAACTGTCATCGTAACCTTAAGCGTGCGGACCCTACGGGTTCGAGAACAATGTAGACATGACCGAGACACGTCTCCGGTCAATAACCAATAGCGGAACCTGGATGCTCATATTGGCTCCTACATATTCTACGAAGATCTTTTATCGGTCGGACCGCATAACAACATACGTTGTTCCCTTTGTCATCGGTATGTTACTTGCCCGAGATTCGATCGTCGGTATCCTATACCTAGTTCAATCTCGTTACCGGCAAGTCTCTTTACTCGTTCTGTAATACATCATCCCGCAACTAACTCATTAGTTGCAATGCTTGCAAGGCTTAAGTGATGTGCATTACCGAGAGGGCCCAGAGATACCTCTTCGACAATCGGAGTGACAAATCCTAATCTCGAAATATGCCAACCCAACATGTACCTTTGGAGACACCTGTAGAGCTCCTTTATAATCACCCAGTTATGTTGTGATGTTTGGTAGCACACAAAGTGTTCCTCTGGCAAACGGGAGTTGCATAATCTCATAGTCATAGGAACATGTATAAGTCATGAAGAAAGCAATAGCAACATACTAAACGATCGGGTGCTAAGCTAATGGAATGGGTCATGTCAATTAGATCATTCAACTAATGATGTGATCCCGTTAATTAAATAACAACTCTTTGTCCATGGTTAGGAAACATAACCATCTTTGATTAACGAGCTAGTCAAGTAGAGGCATACTAGTGACACTCTGTTTGTCTATGTATTTACACATGTATTATGTTTCCGGTTAATACAATTCTAGCATGAATAATAAACTTTTATCATGATATGAGGAAATAAATAATAACTTTATTATTGCCTCTAGGGCATATTTCCTTCACAACCCTCCCACTCGGGGGCTTAGCTGCAGTCCAGTACTCGCCTAAGTATAAAAAATCCTACCGAGTGGTGACCAACCTTCCCACTCGGGGGCTTACCTGCAGTCCAGTACTCGCCCAAGTTTAAAAAATCCTACCGAGTGGTGAGCAACCCTCCCACTCGGGGGCTTAGCTGCAGTCCGGTACTTGCCTAAGTTTAAAAACATGTTCCATCCTTATCCGCAAGGACGGAGAGGCGCAAGTCGACCATGATCTGTCCTCGGAGCTTCGACACAAATACAACGTCCGCTCCATCCTTATCCGCAAGGACGACGAGGTGCAAGTCGACCACGATCTGTCCTGAGAGCTTCGACAAAAATACAACATCCGCTCCATCCCGATTCGTAAGGACGACGAGGTGCAGACCATGGGCAACACCAAGTACCTCTGCCCATGATACTCTCGACTGAGCTGCATCACAAAGTTAGTAGCAAATCAAACTGAAGAAACAAGTTGTACACAAAGAGTCAAAAGATCCAAAAGCAGCCAAGTTCAGATAAATCCTACAAGGTTCTAGATCGCAGTGCAAGGTACTCGAGCATCAGGCTCGAAGAAGTTTAAATGGTTACAAAAACCACTCGGCATACCGAGGCAAATTTAATCGGATCATAAAAAGTTTGTTCACTCCGCGGGAGGACTGGCAGGCTCGACGAATTCATCCAAGTCGATTCCATCTGAAATCCGAGTGGCCGCGGCAATAAAGGTTTCCATGAAGGACTGGAAGTCATGTTTCCTGGTATTGGACACCTTGATCGCTTATAGCTTCTCCTCCTTGGCTTCCTTGCAATGGACTCAAACTAGCGACAGAGCTACGTGAGCACCGCAGCGAGCAGATGACTTCTTCCACTCTTGCACTCGGCCAGGGATCTCATTGAGTCGAGTCATCAAAGACTCGAGGTCATTCTGGGGTGTCTCCCGTGGCCAAAGTGTTGATTTAATTTGCGACACCGAAACCTTCAGGCGAGCAAGGTAGGCCGTAACACTGGCAACACGGGATTCTAGTCGGAGCACGTTCATGGCAGCTTCATCACCAACAGGGGAAAGGACGGGGTCCAGGCCTATCTCGATCCGTCCGGTTTCTTCTTCAAAGTTTTGGCAGAATTCTACAAACGCAAAGAAATAATGAGTCGACGGTTGCATGGTGAATCGACGATAGCTAAATAGTCAGACAAGGAAAAATACCTTCGAGCACAAGGAATAGCTTCTTGGCATGTGCCCCCAGATAAACTTCCAGATCATTTCTTTTACGAGAAATTCCTTCAATCTTCTTGTTCAAAGCCACTTTGTCTTTCTTCAGACGAGTCACTTTGCGGTTAGACTCGTTAAGGGATGTCTTCAACTTGGTGTTTTCTTCCTCCAGCGCGCCCACTGAGGCCAGTTTCTTGTCAGCAATTGCAGTCTTCTCCTGAGCCTCCTTTTGAACAGCGGCAAGATCGAGGTCCTTTTTTGCCAGAGCCTGCTTCATTTTGTCTGAAAGATATGTACTCGGGTCAGACAGACGAACGAGGAGATGAAGCCAGCTCCAAGTCAAGATTGAGTTGTCTCTGCTTCTCCTCGAATTCGGAAAATTTGGAGATGAGCTCACAGGATTTTTGAAGTCAATAAATGTTACATCAGTGAACATAATTAAAGGTTATTCACTCCCGAGTGAAAAGAATTCTCAGACTACTGCCGAATCAAACATTCAACAGTAGTCTCGGGGACTACACCGTGCCCCCACCGGTTCAAGTTACACTCGACATGATCCGTTCAGACCGAGTGAGAAAGTTATGATTCTCAGACCATAGTTGACTGCCCGCAGTGAACTATGGTCTCGGGGACTACACCCAGTGGGTGCACTCAGCATGCCCCCACTAGTTCAAAGACTCAATCGACACAATCTAGTCGACTCAAGAAGTAAAAACTATTCAGCAGTACTATTCAGCAATAAATTACACACCCAGTGGGTGTACAAATGCAAAAATAAGACTGCGAAGAGATGCACAAGGAAAATTTTAGGTTATCATATCCTAACAAAACAAGCGACAAGATAACAGTTCAGTCGGAAGTCAACCAACCTGGACGTTGCACCGGAGAGCTGAGCTGGCGTCATAAGCAGCTTGACTGGCCCCTCGAACCACCTTCATCTACTCTATCATGATGCCTGCTTGGCGTACGGCCTCCTTGGCAGCACCCACTTGGTCCTCCGGGATGGGATACGTAGTGAAGATTGGAGATGGTGTATCGGCTGGGATCTGACCAGTTGATGCCGAAGGCTGAGCACTCAACAATGGTACGGCAAAAGTCACAAAAATTCAGTTGGCATCACTAGTCTCCTCGATCACCGGCTCCGTCACTAGCGTCGACTGGGGAACCTTGCCATTTGATGCCTTCTTACTCCTCCTGGGCATCAGCGGCACATACTCGTCGTCATCTGGAAGATCAATGACATGGGGAGGAGCTGCAAAAAAAGAATTAATCGTCAGAATTCAGTCGATCAACAAAATGGGTGAGAAAGCAAAGACAAGTTTGCAGAAGTCGTACCCGGGTTAGAAGTGACCGTCTCTTCCACATCCTAGCCATCATCCCTTTAAGTAGAAGTCCCAGAAGTATCAGCTCTGCAAGTTTCAAGATTCACTCAGACAAATGAGAATGAGAGTCGACAGCATAAGTCCTTGATCGAAAAGTGGCGACAAGACACTTACACAGAAGCGACGGGGACATCAATCTTGATCTTGGGCAGGGTCTTCCGAGGCTTTGGTTCTGCAACTTTTGGCTGCTTTGGAGCCTTCTCAATCAGCACAGGGGAAGAAGTCTGAGTGCGCTTGGAAGTCTGTCTGGTCGGCTTAGCTACTTCGCCGCGGATACTTGCTGGGTCATGCTTATGTTTGGAATGCTTTTCATTGCGAGGTGGTGACTCGACTTCTTCACCACTGCTCGAGTCCTCGCTTTCCTCCTCCTCTTATCCTCCATCGGACTTCCAATCCATGCTTTCGCCTCCGCTTTCTTCTCCTTCCTGGTACTGCTCTTGCTCCCCGTTCAGCATCGAGTACGTCTCCGTATAAACCTGCGAAGCAAAAGAGATGACTAGAGGATAGTCGAGTCAGTAAACAACTGCAAGTCCGAATGAAAAACACTCGGAGATAAGAGACAGACCTTGTCTGGTTGGTTGTTGGTGTCGAATGGTAAAACTCTTCAGGACCCCCTGGGATTATCCTTGTCCCCTGTCATGCTTTGCACCCACTGTGCCATCGTCTTCACATCAACGTCCTCCGGATGGATCCGAGTGCAATCTTCAATCCCCGAGTACATCCACTTGGAGTGATCGCGAGCCTGGAGGGGTTGAATACATCGACTGAGGAATACCTCGAGCAGATCCATGCCATTCACTCCCTGATGGATTAGCTGAACTACTCGCTCCATCACCATGGACACATCCACCTTCTCTACTGGAGTCACTCTCAAGGAAGTAGGTTTCTGGAATCGTGCCAAGTAAAAGGGGGGAGGCCCGTCGAATAACGAGGGGTCAACTTGTCTTTGCAATAAAACCAAGTCGACTGCCACCCTCTAACCGAGTCAAGGAGAGTCGCAGGAAAAGCACTCTTCCCCCTCATCTGGATACCTAAGCCCCCACACATTTGGATCACCTAGGTTTTCTTGTCACTCGGGTTGGCCTTTTTCACAGTCTGCGAGCGGCATGTGAAGATGTGCTTAAACAGGACCCAGTGCGATCGGCAACCCAGGAAATTCTCACACAAGGAGACACAAGCCACAAGGTACGTGATTGTGTTGGGAGAGAAATGGTGGAGTTGAGCTCCGAAGAAGTTCAGGAATGCACGGAAAAAGGGATAGGGGGGTAAAGAAAAACCGCGGTCGACGTGAGTGGCGAGCAAGACACACTCACCCTCCTGAGGCTGTGGCTCAGTTTCATCCCTCGGGAGCCTCCAGGAATCAAGCTCGATCAGCCCACTCTCGGCAAGGTCTTGCAAATCATCCAACACGATTGTGGACCGGATCCAGTCGCCCTGAACCCAACCGCGAGGCAAACCAGATCTCGATGACGACTCGCTCGTGCTAGTCTTCTTGCCCTTCCCCTTCACCGCTCCATTCTTAGCGCGCTCCAGCGCCGCCGTCTTGTCCTTCGCCATCACAGCAATGGGCGCATAGACGGGAGGCGGAGTTGAGGGCGGAAGCGGAAACGGTGGAGAAGCAAAGGAGGAAGAAGGATCAATTGAGGCGCACTCTGCAAAATTCCCCAACCCAACGCCTTATATGGAGTCATTTCCGAGTGACTGGCGGCTGGGCCCGGGAAACCATGTCAAATCCCGCAACTATCGCTCGCTCGATACATGGCGAAAAAGGTGGTGCGGTGATCGAGGCGCTCCTGCCTAATCCATCCTGATTACTGTGGCTTCCTCCGTCCCGCATGCTTCCCAAAATTTCAAATCCCGCAAGATCCGGGAACCGCAAAGCAACCTCTTAGACTGAAGATTTCCTTCGCATCAACACTCGAAGCTTATCTGCAAAAGTTCACTCGACTACTTTAGAATGGATCAAGGCGACTGAAAATGAAGTCAAAGATGTCGCATAACTCATCAGTCTAAGGAAAATGCTTCCGCAACATGTAACAGAGTCAGGATCAACTTCCACTCCTTTTTCCACTCGAACCCTGAACCATTCGGGGGCTAATGACGAAGACATGCACCTAGGGTAGGGTCATAGGCCTGACCTAGACACCCTCCCCAAGGACACTGGCATAAAAGTCGTCAGCATTCGAGGGATACCATCATTCACTCGACCATAAACACTCCACTCGGAAGACTCAAGTACACTCGACAAAGGAGTAAGCACTCGACCGTGACAAGAATCACTCAATAGCTAGAAGATCTAAGGTCACTCTGAATGGCAACGTTCTGGCGTTACTGAGGGAGTCCTGGATTAGGGGTCTCCGGACAGCCGGACTATTGGACTATGAAGATACAAGATTGAACACTTCGTCCCGTGTCCGGATGGGACTCTACTTGGCGTGGACGGCAAGCTAGGCAATACGGATATGTATATCTCCTCCTTTGTAACGGACCTTGTGTAACCCTAGCCCCCTCCGGTGTCTATATAAACTGGAGGGTTTTAGTCCGTAGGACAACAAACAATCATACCATAGGCTAGCTTCTAGGGTTTAGCCTCTCCGATCTCGTGGTAGATCAACTCTTGTAATACTCATATCATCAACAATAAATCAAGAAGGACGTAGGGTTTTACCTCCATCAAGAGGGCCCGAACCTGGGTAAAACATCGTGTCCCTTGCCTTCTGTTACCATTCGCCTTAGACGCACAGTTCAGGACCCCCTACCCGAGATCCGCCGGTTTTGACACCGACATTGGTGCTTTCATTGAGAGTTCCTCTGTGACGTCGCCGTAAGGAAGGATGCCTCATCTCGTTGTTAAAAACAACATTACCGCCGGGGGAGCTCTAGCTGTCGGCCAAACTCTCCGGCTAGGCAGTTTCGTCATGACCGCCTGTTCGGCTACTACACCGACGATGACTTCTCGGGTCATCGAAAACAGCCTCCATGTCGGCTCGGAATCCGCCGAGCAGATAGATCCAATGGAGCTCTCTTCCCTAAACGAGCTCTTGGATCGCATTGCCGCCTTGGGAGTCGCTACGGAATATGATCGGATTGGGCTTAAACCCGATCAAAGGGAGATTAACTCCCCACCGGTCACCCATCATGTTGCGGTGGTGGAGGAACAATGCGGCGATTCTTCCTCTATCTTGAGGACTAATTATGTCTGAATTCCTGAGCTCTCTGAGCCAGACACCCGTTTACGGGAGGCCATCACCCAAACCCTGAACCTAGAGTCAGGCAGCGGGCCAGACTCATCGGGCAACATATCGGAATCCAAACTTCCAAGATCGGAAACTCCTCGGCCCCCGGGCCTCAGATCGGGTAGGGGTTCGGACTCAAATCCACCCACCCACCCAGACTTAAACGATCTTTCCCACATCAGGCAAGAGCCCCATGAAACAGTACATCGTTATTGGGCCAGATTCCTCCTTCTGATGAACAAGGTTAAGGACTGTCGCGAGGAAGACGCAGTCTCACTTTTCTGCAATAACTGCACGGACAAGGAAATCCTTAACGCCATAAGTCGTCGTGACATATCACACTTCGACGACTTGGCATCCATAGTACGAAAGTACTGTGCAATGGAAAGTGCTTGGAAAACCGAAATGAAATTTTGGGATAATCCGGCCCCGAATATGCACCCAGTCCGAGGAAAAAGGGTGCACTATCATAAGACACCCGAGTTAATTACAAAGAAGCAAAAACCCTCTACAGGGCACGGAACCGTATTGGAGGGATGGCTTAACGGACCCTGCAAAATTCATAGCACAGCGGATACCATACCAACACACAGCCTTAGAGCATGTTGGACACTCCGGCAGGTGGCCAAAAGTGGCGAGGATCTTCTTATCCCGAATACCACAGAACACCATACCGTGGATAACAATACGGTATTAACAGTCTTTGAGACCTTCACATCAAATAATAGGCGCAAGCGAACACTCCACGGCATTGCCGAAGTCTGCCACGTAGCAGCAATAAATCCATGGAGCGACACGGCTATTACCTTCAATGCCAGTGATGAACCTAAATTCCGAACAGCCCGAGCACCAGCCGCACTGGTCCTCAGTCCAATTGTGGACGGATTTCGACTCACCAAAGTACTCATGGACGGCGGCAGCGGATTAAACCTCATCTACGAGGAAACTCTTCAAAAAATGGAAATAGACTGGAACCGCATTGAGCAAAGTAGCAGAACCTTCAGAGGAATCATCCCCAGTCGGGAAGCACGCTACGCTGGGAAAATCACACTAGATGTGGTATTCGGTACGCCGGAGAACTATAGGTCCGAAGAAATTACATTGGCCTCGTTCAGTAGTGGATACCACGCCCTTTTAGGACGTGAGGCGTCCACGATCTTCCAAGCCGTACCCCATTATGGGCACATGAAGCTCAAAATGCCCGGGCCCAACGGAATCATCACTCTCGCTAGTGATCCGGACACAGCACTCCACGCCGAAAACAAAACTGCCGCATTGGCCCTCGAGGCATTATCTGAAGCCCTTTCAGCCGAGGAATTAACCACGCTACGCTCCACAGTGGACAGGGACGACGTGATACTCGACAAGAGATCCAAGTCCACCTCTTTTAAACCAGCGGATTAAATAGTCAAATTCCAAGTCCACCCAACGGACCTTACAAAAACAGCCTCCATCGGGGCACAGTTAAATCCCGCTGTGGACGCCGCACTACGAGAGTTCCTGCGTGAGAATTTGGACATATTCGCCTGGCATCCATCAGACATGCCAGGAATCCCACGCAGGCTGGCCGAGCACAGCCTCAATATCCTAAAGGGATTCAAGCCGGTCAAGCAGGCTCTTCGGCGTTTCTCCGAACCTAAGAGACAGGCCATGGGAGAGGAACTAGCCAAGTTATTGGAGGTCGGATTCATCAGAGAAATAAAACACCCGGACAGGCTAGCAAACCTGGTGATGGTACCAAAGAAGGACAAAGCCTGGCGCCTATGTGTCGATTTCAAGGACCTCAACAATGCCTGCCCAAAGGATCCCTTCCCCCTCCCCCGCATTGATCAAATTATCAATGCTACCATAGGACACGAATCATTGTGTTTCCTCGACGCATACTCCGGTTACCACCAAATCAAGATGGCGGAGTCCGACCAAGCCGCAACGACATTTATCACACCATACGACCCCTTCTGTTTCAACACAATGCCTTTTGGGCTCAAAAACACCGGCGGAACATATCAGCGCATGATTCAGACATGTGTGGAGAAACAAATCGGCAAAACAGTAGAGGCATACGTAGATGATGTGGTCATCAAAACCAAACATGTCGACTCTCTGATAGACGACTTAAGGCTCACCTTTGGCAACCTCCGAACATACGACATTAAGCTCAATCCGGAAAAATGTGTTTTCGGCATACCAGCCGGAAAGCTCCTGGGCTTCATTGTTTCCAGTAGAGGAATTGAAACTAATCCGGCCAAAATCCGAGCTCTGTCACAGTTGGCTGCCCCAACAGACCTCAAACAAATCCAGAAATTAACTAGATGTGTGGCGGCTCTCAGCTGCTTTATCTCCCGCTTAGGAGAAAAGGCATTACCCCTTTATCGCCCCCTTCGGCGCACCGAACACTTCAAGTGGACGGACGTTGCCACAGCCGGATTGGAAGAAATAAAAGCCATACTGGCAATCAACCCAATCCTGGCTGCGCCAAACATCGGCGAACCCATGCTATTATACATTGCGGCAACTCATCAAGTTGTAAGAGCAGTGCTCGTTGTCGAACGGAAGCGGACGGACATAATTCCCTCTTTAAAAGCCGGTATATTATGTATCCACTTTCCTCACTCCATGCAAATCACGGTACCCACATTATCAAAAGATAGCCTATGCGGTATTCATGGCATCCCAGAAACTGCGACACTACTTTCAAGAGTGTTCGATTACAGTAGCCTCGGAGGTGCCACTCAATGATATTATAAACAACCGCGACGCCACGGGCCGGATTGCCAAATGGGCCATTGAGCTCCTCCTGTTCGACATAACATACAAACCTCGGCGAGCCATTAAATCACAAGTATTGGCCGACTTTGTCGCTGAATGGACGGAAGTCGAACTCCCTAAAGAGTACGATGCATACTCCAATTGGATCATGCACTTCGACGGCTCCAAAATGCTGGCTGGACTAGGGGCTGGCGTCGTTCTGATGTCCCCAAACGGAGATACAGTTCAGTACGTATTGCACATACTATATACAGACTCCAACAATGCAGCCGAATATGAAGCCTTGTTACATGGTCTTCGGATGGCAGTTTCCATGGGCATTCAACGCCTGGAGGTGCACGGGGATTCGAACCTTGCAATATCCCAAATAAATGGAGACTTTGACGCCAAGGATCCGAAGATGGTGGCCTATCGTAACGTCATCCTAAAAATGTCAGCTCGGTTCGAGGGGCTCGAATTTCACCATGTGGCTCGGGAAAACAATCAGGCGGCGGATATCCTCGCCCGCATCGGTGCAAAACGCGATGCGGTCCCCCCAACATCTTTTTAGAGAGGTTGTTTAAGCCATCTGTAGTATGGGAAGGGGACACCAGCAATATTAGTCCGGACGCGGCCACAATGCTCGATACCGAACACCCTAACATAATCGTAGGCTCTGCCACCAAAATTACACCTTCAGCCCACGTAATAATGGCCATCATAGCCCCGTGGATAGAACCATTCCTGGCCTACCTAAATAGGCAGGAACTTGCGGAGGACCAAAATGAGGCACGCTGCATAGTGCGGCGATCTAAGGCCTACAGAGTCCATGAGGGAGAACTGTATAAAAAAAAGCACTACCGGAGTCCTTCAAAGGTGTATCTCCGAAGAGGAGGGGCACAAGCTTTTGGCAGAAATTCACGCCGGACTCGGCAGCCACCACGCCGCAGCCCGGGCACTTGTAAGCAAGGCCTTCTGTACAGGATTCTATTGGCCGACGGCCCAGACAGACGCACAGGACTTGGTCCAACGCTGCGCCGGTTGCCAGCTTTTTGCAAATCAAAGCCACATGCCACCCACCGCCCTCCGAAAAATCCCCATTACGTGGCTCTTCGCGGTCTGGGGGCTTGACATGGTTGGACCCCTTAAAGGGGGAACCCATAAGAAAAAAATACTTACTGGTCATGGTCGATAAATTCACCAAATGGATAGAGGCCAAACCTGTTAAAACGGCCAAATCCGGACTGATGATAGACTTCATATCCGGGGTCATACACCGTTATGGCGTCCCCCACAACATCATCACTGAAAACAGCATGAACTTCACGGCCGACGAGGTAAAACTCTGGTGCAGCAACATGGGCGTCAAGCTCGATTATGCTTCAGTCTATCACCCACAAACCAACAGCCAAGTTGAGCGAGCAAATGGTCTTATCATGACCGGTATTAAACCCAGATTGGTGCGATCCTTAACGGAGTCTAACACGCACTGGGTAGAGGAGGTCGACTCCGTACTCTGGGGGCTGCGGACCACGCCGAATCATAGTACCGGATATACACCCTTCTTTATGGTGTACGGCGCAGAGGCAGTCCTGCCTTGCGACATAATTCATGACTCACCTAGAGTGCACATGTACGAAGAAAGAGAAGCCGAGCTCGATCGCGAGGACAGTCTGGACACCTTGGAGGGGGAGCGTGATGTGGCTAAAGCCCGTTCCACATTTTATCAGCAACAGGCTCGCAGATACCAAAGCAGAGAAGTACGCGCCAAAACTTATAACGTTGGCGAGTTCGTTCTACGCTTCCCGGAGAAGAAAAAGTCCAAGCTCGAGCCCAAATGGGAAGGACCCTTCATTATTGACCAAGTTCTGACCGGTGGAGCGTACCGTCTGCGGTATGCATCGAATAATCGACTTGAGCCGAACCCATGGAACGCAGCCAGGCTTCGAAGATTCTACGCCTAGCGCCGGACTCTAC